>NW_022196904.1:14984207-14984850 GCF_008632895.1 Mastomys coucha
GGTTCTTCCCCACTTTCTCTTCTATTAGTTTCAATGTATCTGCTTTGATGTGGAGGTCCCTGATCCATGTGGACTTGAGCTTTGTACAAGGAGAAAGGAATGGATCAATTTTCATTTTTCTACATGTTAACCTCCAGTTGAGCCAGCACCATCTGTTGAAAATGCTGTCTTTTTTGCACTGGATGGTTTTAGCTCCTTTGTCAAAGATCAAGTGACCATAGGTGTGTGGGTTCATTTCTGGGTCTTCAATTATATTCTGTTGATCTACCTGCCTGTCACTGCACGAATACCATGCAGTTTTTATCACAATTGCTCTGTAGTACAGCTAAAGTTCCAGGATGGTGATTCCACTAGATTACATGCATATCCATTAGAAATAATTATTTAGCTAAACATCCATCATCCATCTCAGCTTCACAGGTTCACTGAAAGTTTAAAACCATAAGTATATGTGAAGTATTTGTATAGATAAACCCAGTCACTATTTTTTTTAACATTTAAAAACATATTTTAATTAATTAGAATTGAATCACATTCTTGTTCCCCTTTTGTACCACTGCTCTTCCCAGAGACATCCCCTTCAATACCTACAATATCTTTTTTGTCATATTCCTTAAAATTTATAAAATATAACAATAAAAAT
>NW_022196904.1:14986327-15001231 GCF_008632895.1 Mastomys coucha
ACAAATTTCCAATTCCTCATATTATTGGATTTCAATCGATTAGGATATGCTGGTAATATTAATTTTCATATTACTATATTAAGAAAAAGTAATTGTTATTTCCTGTTGTTTTTGTTGTAAGAGGTGGAATTAGGTTTGTATGGATTTGTTGAAAGATTACCTTCTTGCTTCTTCTAGTTTTGCTTCTTTTGTTGATGTTTTCCATCTATTATCCTTTGTAGGGCTGGATTTGTGGAAAGATATTGTGTAAATTTTGTTTTGTCATGGAATATCTTGGTTTCTCCATCTATGGTAATTGAGAGTTTTGTTGGGTATAGTAGTCTGGGCTGCCATTTTTGTTCTTGTAGGGTCTATATGACATCTGCCCAGGATCTTCTAGCTTTCATAGTCTCTGGTGAGAAATCTGCCATAATTCTGATATGCCTGCCTTTATATGTTACTTGCCTTTTTCCCTTACTGCTTTTAATATTCTTTCTTTGTTTAGTGCATTTGGTGTTTTGAGTATTATGTGATGGGAGGAATTTCTTTTCTGGTCCATCTCTTTGGAGTTCTGTAGGCTTCTTGTATGGTCATGGGCATCTCTTTCTTTAGGTTAGGGAAGTTTTCTTCTACAATTTTGTTGAAGATATTTACTGGCTCATTATATTGGGAGTCTTCACTCTCTTCTACCTTTTATCCTTAGGTTTGGTCTTAGTGCTTTCTGGATTTACTGGATGTTTTGGGTTAGAAGCTTTTTGCTTTTTGCATTTTCTTTGACTGTTGTATCAATGTTTTCTAAGGTGTCTTCTGCCCCTGAGATTCTCTCTTCTATCTCTTGCATTCTGTTGGTGATGCTTCCATCTATGACTCCTGATTTCTTTCCTAGGTTTTGTATCTCCAGGGTTGTCTCTCTTTCTGATTTCTTTATTGTTTCTATTTCCATTTTTAGATTCTGGATGGTTTTGCTCATTTCTTTCACCTGTTTGATTGTGTTTTCCTGTAGTTCTTTAAGGGATTTTTGTGTTTCCTCTTTAAGAGCTTCTAGCTCTTTACCTGTGTTCTCCTGTATTTCTTTGAGGGTGCTATTTATGTCTTTCTTAAGGTCCTGTATCATCATCCTGATAAGTGATTTTAGATCTGAATCTTGCTTTTGTGGTGTAATGGTGTGTCCAGGACTTGCTATGATGGGAGAATTGGGTTCTGATGATGGCAAGTGACCTTGGTTTATATTGTTTTTTTCTTACAATTGCCTCCACCATCTGGTTAACTCTAGTGCTACTTGCCCTTGCTAAATCTGACTGTAGCCTGCTCTTCTTGTGATCCTGGTTGTGTCAGAACTCCTCAGAGTCAAGATTTCTCTGTGATCCTGTGATTCTGGGATCCTGGCATCCTGGGCTTGTTAGATCACCTGGGAGTGTGGCTTTTTCTGTGTGTTGTGGGACTGGCTGCAGAGCTTGTGCCCAAGGTCTGCTCTGGATCCCAGCCCAGACAGAATGGAAGGAACCAAATCACTGGGCTGGTGGAGTTCCTGTGTGCCTGGTCCTGCCTTCCCAGTTACTCCCAGTGCTGGGTGTGTCAAAGCGCCTGGGGGTGGAGCTTCCTCTGGGTGTTGTGGGACTGGCTGCAGAGCATGCACCCAAAGTCTACTCTGGACCTCATCCCAAACAGACCGGAAGGAACCCGAGTCACTGGGCTGGCGGACTTCCTGTCCCCAGTAACTATTTTATTTTCTCTCCTTAGCACCTATAATAAATCATTAGTGCCCCTTTTATGACCTTTGGTTAATTGCTTTACAATCTCTTGGAATGTGCTCTGAGTAGGAGAAAGTCTGGTTACCATCCACGAGCAATTAACTGCTGACACTTGGGAGACTGGCAGAGTTCTCATTGCAGCTTTTACTATCAGAAAAGGACCTAATAGCTGTCCCATTATAAAAGAGCTTAATAGTCACAGATACAATTTTAGGAATTCTTACAAGATCATCATTAAGGCTTAAGTCTACTTGTCTATATAGCATCACTACAAGACAGTACATTTTCATGGATCTGCAGAGATTGCCCCAAAGGTGTATGCTACTACCTAGTGATTGTTATATATCTTTAATAATAAGCATATTAATATCAAGAAGCTTTCCTAAAATGAGTCCCTCATAGCCTTGCTTAGTAAGGGTGCACCTGTTGCAGATTATATAATAATCCAAAGCAGGCCACTTCAGGATGATCACCTGCTAGTTATTAGCTTGTCCCATTATGGCTCCTGACAGTGCAGGGCCTGTTCTCCCAAATGAGCCTTTGAGGAGTAGGGACAGCTCTCCAGTTCTTTTGGCTTTTGGGGACAGCTCTCTTCCTGCTGCAGGTAGCAAAGGTTGTAGGGAATAGGACATCTTTCCCTCTCCCATACCTGCTAGTGGCATTTTCAATGGAGGCTTTGTCTTTCAAAGGAACTCTACATTGTTATAACTTCACATAAAGGCAGCTAGCCTAATACCGTAGCCTTTTCCAAGACCTGAGTCTGGTCTGAAGATCAGATTGCTACCATTCCTCATTCAGATCCAGCTTGTAGGATGCAGAGCAGAGCAGAACAGCAAGGACATCTAGAAGGTGGTGTCAGGGATTGACTAGAGCTACAAAGCAAACTAAAAACAAAAAACAAAAAGCAAAAAGTAGAAATCTGGGGTCCATATAGTTCAGTAGAGGCTTCATCTCAAATTACAGTGTGCATGAATATATACAGTGACTGACTGAAGGCAGTGTGGGAACAGCCATGTAGACATTTAAGGGGACACCTCCATGAAGAGGAAATGACATTTTCAGGGACACTGAGGGAATGGACAAAGTCATGTTGCTGACTTTGATCAGGTGGTATAGACACAGCTACATTTGCAACTCTAGGCAGAAACTCATATGCTCAGGACAGAGGTAGCCATCTTTCCATTAAGCACAAAGATCACTTGAGAAGGATTTTCATTTTTTTCTTTCCAGCCTCCCTTTCTACATGCTGTAACCCCCTTAACTCTTCTCAACTCATGATTGAACCAGTGCCACGGTATGCTGCTGAAGGAGAAAGTGTTCTTCTCATCGTTCATAATCTGCCAAAAGATCTTCAAGCCTTTTCCTGGTATAAATCAGTGTATGGGGATGAAATGTTGAAAATCACAGAATACAGCAGAGCCATGAATTCCACCACATGGAGAAGTGAACTCAGCAGAAGAGAGAGAGTGTACACCAATGGATCCCTGCTGCTCCAGAATGCCACTGAGAAAGATGCAGGAATGTACACACTCGAAACTTTAAGCAGAGATTTCAAAATTGGAAAAGCACAGGTGCAATTATATGTAAACAGTAAGTGACTCCCTATGCTTTTGGCTACCGGGTAGGACTTATTCCTACACTGGACTGTCAGGATTGGGTTGTGCTTATTCTCTATCCTATTGGATTGTGTCCCCACACTAGGAATTGAGTAGTTACTGTATGACACACATGAAGTAGAAAAACTACAGTAGATCAGAATCCCTCAACAGCATCCACTTCCACAGAAGAGAAGGTGTGTGGGATAATTCACCACAAAGACGTCACACTCAGTGCAGACATTTGTGACTCACACCATACCTATGGCCCCATGAAAGACCCTGTGGTACTCAGACAGGCTCTGGGTGAGGAAGACATGGGGTCCCTTCAGAGAGCACCAGGAAGCCCCAGCTCCAAAACTCTGTCCCTAGTTTAACTCAAGGTGACACTGTGAAAAAATTTTGTGACTTCTTTTGTTTTTATTTCCCGTTAGAGCTGACAGAGAACGAGTGTTTACTGAGTCTTAAAAACTCATAGAGTGTGGAACCAGCTGTGCACAACCCTCACAGTTGCAGTTGTATAAGTCACCTCTGCATCTCCTTCTCTGAGTCTCAGTGCACATGTGCCTGTGCCATAGCCGATTGTTCTGATGGACTTAGGAGACTCACAGGAAGGCCAGTGTTCTCATGGTAGAAACAAAGGAGCAGGCAACTACTTGAGACATTGTTGTGGGTCCAGCCTAGGGAATTCTCTGCCCTAGATACTAGCAACAGATACTGCTGACTTGAGCAGCTCCCCCATCCCAGGCAATTGCTAATAACTAAGCTTAACTCATAGACACAACAATGGTTATTTACAACGTGTTCTGTTATAGGACAACTGAGACATAGGAAACACTGGCTGAATGTAGGTCACACATCCTGGGTGGCAGATCAAAAGCACATGATATCCCTACAGTTACAGTTCTAGTTTCTCCCCTTAAAGACGTTAAGTGTGAATTATAGAGGGGATGGCTGAGCTCTCTGTAGGACTTCTGTCATTTGATCCTCTCTGTATTTTCACAGAGCCTGTGTCACAGCCCTTCATTCAAGTCACCAACAGCACAGTCACAATACAGAGCTCTGTGGTCCTCACCTGCCTCTCAACTGACACTGGAATCTCCATCCACTGGATCTTCAATAATCAGAGTCTGCGGCTCACAGAGAGGATGACACTGTCCCCAACAAAGTGTCAACTCAGCATAGAACCTGTCAGGAAGGAGGATGCTGGAGAGTACCAGTGCGAGGTCTCCAACCCAGTCAGTTCCCAGACCAGTCTCCCAGTCAGCCTGGCTGTGATGAATGAGTGACCCCTCCTCTCATACTATAAAGGAGTAGGGGCATTTCTTTATCGATAGGGTACACAATGGAATAAAGTTATATGGTGAAAATTGTCAGTTACCACTCAGGTATAGCCAGTGTCATGAGTCATGTCTGTATCCTGGGATAAATGGGTATATAAGGACAGGCCAGAACTTAAAATGAGACTCTGTCTCCAAAGGAAAACAGAGATATCAATGTAGTAAACAAAAATGCAAAGACATTAAGGATTTAAATTGTGGATCAAATATATAGCCAGTCCTCAGAATACATGGGAACTAATTTCAGGAACCTCCAAACTTTGAGTCTGCTGTTTAAATGTTGCAGTGTTTGCATAGAGATAAATGCATCCTGTCATATGCTCAAACACATTAATGTTTAACGAGTTCCCCTAACACTAGTGCCTCCTAGTCCTGCATGTGAAGTGAGAAAGAGTGACAGGGGGAAAAGACTGCCCATGTTTCACAGTGGATGTAAATAGTCTCTCTGTGCATAATGTCTAGCTATGTGTCTCTGCATCTGTTTTATTCCCACCATCTGCCCGAGGAAGCCTCTCGAATGATGACTGGATAAGTCACTGATCTGAGTATAGCAGAGTATTGTTAGGAATCATTTTATTATTTTTTCTTTGTTTGTTTTAGAAGTCCTGTTTGGATTCATCCTACATATTTTTACTATTTAGTTTTTGGTTCCTGGTTACCAAATCAACATTGGATATAGGTTCCTTTTTGTAGAGTGAACCTTAAGTAAATCAGATATTGGTTGATTACTCTCAGAAGTTCCTGGCCACTACAGCCCTATCATATTTTTCAGGCAGGACAAATAGTAGGACAATAGTTTTGTGGCTGAGTTAGTATCCACGTTTTTTTCTTTTCCTGCACCAAAAAGACAACTTAGGGATTAAGGCTACATAAGGGCACTAGCTCAACTTCTCCATGTTAAGTGAGTTATGTATTTGTGTTGTCCTTGGCAATGAGGTCCTCTTGTTGGTTTGTGGAGAGCAACCGTTTCCTTTAGCTTCATCCTGGGTTTGGAGATTTCCATTGGACTTGCATGGCGTACAATTCAATTGAATGCAACCCATGCCAGCAACTGGAAGCCTTGTTTTATGACAAGAGATAATCATTTGAGACTCCATATTCTTTTTTTTTAAGTTTTATTGCATTATGATGAGAAAAGTTACATGATTTCAATTTATCTGCATTTGTTAACATTTAAAAACATATTTTAAGTAAAGAGAATTAAATCACATTCTTGTTTCCCTTTTGTACCCCAACTCCTCCCAGGAAACCCCCTTCAATACCTACAATATCTTTTTTGTCATATTCTTTAATATTTTAAAATATTATAACAATAAATATGAGTATTATAAAAGTTGTTTGATATAAAACAACAATCAATTTAAGTCTTTTTTTAGATATTTTATTTATTTACATTTCATATGATTTCTCTTCTCCCAGTTTCCCCTCCAAAAAAAACCCAAAAAACAACAACAAGAATAAACCACTGTTCCTCCCCTCCCCCTGCTTGCCACCCCACCCTCTCCCACTTTCTGGCCCTGGCATTCCCCTACACTGGGGCACAGAACCTTCACAGGGCCAAGGGCCTCTCCTCCCATTGATAACCGACTACGCCATTCTCTACTATACACATGCTGCTGGAGCCATGAGTCCCCCCATGTGTACTCTTTGGTTGGAGTTTTAGTACCTGGGAGCTCCGAGGGTACTAGTTAGTTCATATTGTTGTTTGCCCTAAGGGGCTGCAAAACCTTCAGCAACGTTTGTCCTTTCTTTGACTTCTTCATTGGGGACCCTGTACTCAGTTCAATGGATGGGTGTGAGCGTCTACTTCTTAACAGTCTTATGTAGATGCTTGTCTACAGCAATACTGAAAACACATATGTTTTTCTCAATATAAATTTTAAATAACTCCAAGTTGTATATTTCAAAATAATACATCACTACTAGTATTTTCTTAAATGAACATGAATATATAAAGTCTTTTTGTTTGTTTTGTATTTAGTAGAGATTAAAATCTTGGCTCTTACTGTGGTACAAGCCCAAAATAAGAACAAGTTTTAGACATTGGATTTCATTGTAGTAAGGCTGTACTTCAATGACCCTCACATCACCAAAGGATTTTACCTCCATTGTAGTTAAGATGAAAGTTGACAGTTCTGCTGTCAAGAAATGAATTGTAGGCACGATTTTTGGATACAGACTTCCTGCTATGGTCAAAGCTATTTGACGTGAGTGAGTGACTTTATTCTCTGCCCACACAGAACAGCTTACTCTCATTTAAGAAATGATATGTGTATTAAGGTGGTCTATCCATAAAGTCATTCACCAACTGTTTCAATGAACAATGGTTCTGCTTGGAAGGTGACACAGATATTAGATGAGGGTAAGAATCTGGTTGATTGGCTGTGATGATTTTGAAAAGCATTCATCTCAGAGAAAGAGTAACTTACAAAGTCCTCTTCTTCAAACTTGACACAAGAATTACAAAATCAAGCAAAGCATTCAGGCTCACTATTGTTCTCATATAAACCCCTTACCAATTTAATATCTATATTTCTTTTGGGTTTATAAATACTTTTGAAATATGTAAGCTGTTCTGAAAACCATAGTATCGTGTAAAACATGAAATAAACAATACTACTAATAGGCTGAGATAGGAGAAGCAAGATATCAAGACCATTATGTTGTACACAGCAAGACACTGTCATAAAACAAACTGAAAGTGTATATGGATTTTGTACAATATTGGACCTACTTCTCCAATTACCAAATTAGAGAGACCACTGGATGACAATCAACAAATTTCTAATTCCTAATATTATTGGATTTCAATCAATTAGGATGTGTTGGTAATATTAATTTTCATATTATGATATTAAGAAAAAGTAATTGTCACTTCCTGTTGTTTTTGTTTCAAGAGGTGGAATTAGGTTTGTGTGGATTTGTTGAAAGATTACTTTCTTGCTTCTTCTAGGGTGTAGTTTTGCTCCTTATGTTGATGTTTTCCATCTATTATCCTTTGTAGGGCTGGATTTGTGGAAAGATATTGTGTAAATTCTGTTTTGTCATGGAATATCTTGTTTTCTCCATCTATGGTAATTGAGAGTTTTGTTGGGTATAGTAGCCTAGGCTGACATTTGTGTTCTTGTAGGGTCTATATGACATCTGCCCAGGATCTTCTAGCTTTCATAGTCTCTGGTGAGAAGTCTGGTATAATTCTGATAGGCCTGCCTTTACATGTTACTTGACCTTTTTAACTTACTGCTTTTAAAATTCTTTCTTTGTTTAGTGCATTTGGCGTTTTCATTATTATGTGATGTGGAAGGAATTTCTTTTCTGGTCCAGTCTATTTGGAGTTCTGTAGGCTTCTTGTATGTTCATGGACATCTTTTTCTTTAGGTTAGGGAAATTATTCTAGAATTTTGTTGAAGATATTTACTGGCCCATGACCTTGGGAGTCTTCATTCTCTTTTATGTCTATTATCCTTAGATTTGGTCTTCTCATTGCATCCTGGATTTCCTGGATGTTTTGGGTTAGGAGCTTTTTGCTTTTTGCATTTTCTTTGACTGTTGTGTCAATGTTTTCTATGGTGTCTTCTGCCCCTGAGATTCTCTCTTCTATCTCTTGTATTCTGTTGGTGATGCTTGCAGCTATGACTTCTGATTTCTTTCCTAGATTTTGTATCTCCAGGGTTGTCTCTGTCTGATTCCTTTATTGTTTCTACTTCCATTTTTAGATTCTGGATGGCTTTGTTCATTCCCTTTACCTGTTTGCTTGTGTTTTCCTGTAGTTCTTTAAGGGATTTTTGTGTTTCCTTTTGAAGGGCTTCTAGCTGTTTACCTGTGTTCTCTTGTATTTCTTTGAGGGTGCTATTCATGTCTTTCTTAACATACTGTATCATTATCATGAGAAGTGATTTTATATCTGAATCTTGCTTTTCTCGTGTGATGGTGTGTCCAGGACTTGCTCTGGTGGGAGTATTGGGTTTGATGATGCTAAGTAAGTTTGGTTTGTGTTGCTTATATTCTTTTTTTTCTTTACATTTTTTATTAGATATTTTCTTTTTCTATTTTTTTTATTAAATGTTTTCTTTACTTACAATATCTCCTTTCCCAGTTTCCCCTGCAAGAAAAAAAATAAGCAAAAACAAAAACAAAAACAAACCCCTGTTCCCTCCCACCTCCCCTGCTCACCATCCACCCTCTTCTGCTTTCTGGCCCTGGCATTCCCCTATACTGAGGCCTAGAACCTTCATAGGGGCAAAGGCCTCTCCTCTCAGTGATGACTGACTTGGCCATCCTATGCTACTTGAGCCATGAGTCCCACCATGTGTACTCTTTGGTTGGTGGTTGAGACCCTGGGAGCTCTGAGGGTACTAGTTAGTCCATATTGTTGTTCTTCCTAAGAGGCTGCAAACCCTTCAGCTCCTTGGGTCCTTTCTCTAGCTCCTTCATTAGGGACCCTATACTCAGTCCAATAGATGGCTGTGAGCCTCTACTTCTGTATTAGTCGGGTACTTTCAGAGCCTCTCCGGAGACAGCTATATTAGGATCCTGTCAGCCAGCCCTTGCTGATATCCACAATAGTGTCTGGATTTGATGATTGAATATGGGAAGGATTCCCAGATGGAGCAGTCTCTGGATTGTCCTTCCTTCAGTCTCTGCACCATAATTAGTCTAACAACTCCTTCCATAGGTATTTTGTTCCCCCTTTGAACTTTATGAAGGAATAAAGTATCCATATTTTGGTCTTTCTTTTTCTTGAGTTTCTTGTAGTTTGTAGATTGTACTTTGTATTCCGATCTTCTGGGCTAATATCCAGTTATCAGAGAGTGCATACCATGCTTGTTCTTTTGTGATTGGGTTACCTAACTCAGGATGATATTCTCCAGATTCATCCATTTCCCCAAGAATTCCATAAATTCATTGTTTTTAATAGCTGAGTAGTACTCCATTATGTAGATGTACCACATTTTCTGTATCCATTCCTCTGTTCAGGGACATCTGGGTTGGCTCCAGTTTCTGACTATTATAAATAAGTCTGCTATAAGCATAGTGGATCATGTGTCCTTATTACATGTTGGAGCATCTTCTGGGTATATGACCAGGAGTGGTATAGCTGGGTCCTCTGGTAGTACAATGTCCAATTTTCTGAGGAACCACCAAATTCATTTCCAATGTGGTTATACCAGCTTGCAATCCCACCAGCAATGAAGGAGTGTTCCTCTTTCTCCACAACCTCTCCAGCATCTGCTGTCACCTGAGTTTTTTATCCTAGTCATTCTGACTCGTGTGTGATGTATTCTCAATATTGTTTTGATTTGCATTCCCTGATCAATAAGGATGCTGAACATTTTTTAGGTGTTTCTCAGCCTTTTGGTATTCCTCACTTGAGAATTATTTGTTTAGCTCTGTACCCCATTTTTAATAGAGTTATTGGTTTCTCTGGAGTCTAACTTCTTGAGTTCTTTGTATACATTGGATATTAGCCCTCTATCAATAAATTTGAAATATCTCCACACATGTTAACTGTATATTTTAAAATAATGCATCACTACTAGTATTTTTTAAATGAACATAAATAGATAAACAGATAAAGTCTTTTTGTTTCTTTGTTTTGGTTTTAGTAGAGCTTAAAATCTTGGCTCTTACTGTGGTACAAACCCACAATAAGAACAATTTTTAGATATTGGAGTTCATTGTAGTAAGTCTGTACTTCAATGACCCTCACATCACCAAAGGTTTTTACCTCCATAGTAGCTAAGCTGAGAGTTGACAGTTCTACTGTGCCAAGGAATAAATTGTAGCCACGATTTTGGGATAAATATTTCCTGCTATGGTCAAAGCTATTTGACTTGAGTGATTGTCTTCATTCTCATACCACACAGAACAGGTTACATTAATTTAATAGCAAGTCTGATATAGGAGAAGCATGATTTCAAGACCATTATGTACAACCCAGCAAGACACTGTCATGTACAAACAAGCAGAAAGTTTATATAGACTGTACAATATTGGACCTATTTCTCCAATTACCAAATTAGGGAGACCACTGGATGATAGCCAACAAATTTTCAATTCCTCATGCTTTTGGATTTCAATCAATTAGAATATGTTGTTAATATTAATTTTCATATTAAGAAAAAGGAATTGTTACTTCCTGCTATATTTGTTGTTAGAGGTGGAATTAGGTTTGTGTGGGTTTGTTGAAAGATTACCTTCTTGCTTCTTCTAGGGTGTAGTTTTGCTCCTTATGTTGTTGTTTTCCATCTATTATCCTTTGTGGGGCTAGATTTGTGGAAAGATATTACAGAAATTTGGTTTTGTCATGGAAAATCTTGGTTTCTCCATCTGTGGTAATTGAGAGTTTTTCTGGGTATAGTAGCCTGGGCTGGCATTTGTGTTCTCTTAGGGTCTCTATGACATCTGCCCAGGATCTCCTAGCTTTCATAGTCTCTGGTGAGAAGTGTGGTGTAATTCTGATAGGCCTGCCTTTATATGTTACTTGACCTTTTTCCACTACTGCTTTTAAAACTTTTTCTTTTTTTAATGCACTTGGTGTTTTTATTATTATGTGATGAGAAGAATTTTTATTCTGGTCCAGTCTATTTGGAGTTCTTTAGGCTTCTTGTATGTTTATGGGCGTCACTTTCTTTAGGCTAGGGAAGTTTTCTTCTGAAATTTTGTTGAAGATATTTACTGGCCCTTTAAATTGTGAGTCTTCACTCTCTTCTATACCTATTATCCTTAGGTTTG
Organism: Mastomys coucha; assembly: GCF_008632895.1. Lineage (NCBI taxonomy): Eukaryota > Metazoa > Chordata > Mammalia > Rodentia > Muridae > Mastomys > Mastomys coucha. The sequence continues at coordinate 14,997,728 of NW_022196904.1, forward strand.
GTTTTCTTCTTGTGTCCTAGATTTCCTGGATATTTTGGGTTAGGAGCTTTTTGAATTTTGCATTTTTGACTGTTGTGGCACTGTATCCTATGGTATCTTCTGCCCCTGAGATTCTCTCTTCTATCTATTGCATTCTGTTACTGAAGCTTGCATCTATGACTCCTGATCTCTTTCCTAGGTTTTGTAACTCCAGGGTTGTCTCCCTTTGTGATTTCTTTATTTTTTTCTATTTCCATTTTTAGATCCTGAATGGTTTTGTTCATTTCCTTCACCTGTTTGATTGTGTTTTCCTGTAATTCTTTAAGGAATTTTTGTGTTTCCTCTTTAAGGGCTTCTAGTTGTTTACCTGCGTTCTCTTGTGTTTCTTTGAGGGACTTTTTTATGTCCTTCTTAAAGTCTTGTAACATCATAGTGAGAAGTGATTTTAGATCTGAATCTTGTTTTCAGGGGTGATGGTGTGTCCAGGACTTACTATGGTGTGAGAATTGGGTTCTGATGATACCAAGTAACCTTGGTTTCTGTGGCTTATGTTCTTATGCTTGCCTAAGTCTATCTGGTTATCTCTAGTGCTACCTTCCCTGGCCAAATCTGACTGGGGCCTGTCCTTCCTGTGATTCTGGTTGTGTCAGAACTCCTTAGAGTCAAACTGTCTCTGTGATCCTGTGATTGTGGGATCCTGTGATCCTGGACCTGTTAGAGCACCTGGGAGTGGAGCTTCCTCTGGGTGCTGTGGGACTGGCTGCAAAACTTGCACCCAAAGTCTGCTCAGAGCACCAGCCCAGACAGACTGGAAGGAACCCGTGCCACTGGGCTGGTGGAGTTCCTGCATGCCTGAGTCCTGCTGGTCCCAGTTACTTCTGGTATTGGGACAGATGTTATATCCTCCTCACCTCCTCACCTCTGATCCTGGGCTTGTTAGAGCACCTGGGAGAGGAGTTTCCTTTAGGTTTTTTGGGACTGGCTCTGATCCTCCAATCCTGGGCTTGTTAGAGAACTTGGGAGTGGAGCTTCCTCTGGGTGTTGTGCAGAATTGCGCCCCTCTATTCTATTCTATTCTATTCTATTCTATTCTATTCTATTCTATTCTATTCTATTCTATTCTATTCTATTCTATTCTATTTACTCATTCACTTCCTATCCTGATGTTGGGCCTTGTCCATTCTCTCTGCCCCGCCTGACCCTTACATATTCTTCCTCTCATTTTCCCCTTTCTTGCTCCCCAGAGAGGGGAAGCCCCACTTGGGTACAACTCTATTCTGGAACATCCTGTCTATGGTGGAATAAATGCATCTTCTTCCACTGAGACCCAACCAGGAAGTCTAGCTAGAAGATGGGGATCCAATGATAGACAGCAGATTCAGAGACAGCCCCTATTCTAATTGTTAGGGGATCCATATGAAGACCATGCTACACATCTTCTACAAATATGTTAGGGGCCTAGGTCCACACCATGCCTTCTCTTTGGTTAGTAGCTGAGTCTTGGGCTAAAAGGGAGGCTGAAGAGCACAACTAGAATCAGGTTTTTCCAAGTAAATAAGAAATCTCAGGGATCATGGTGTGATGAAAATCCTACCATAGTGCCTCAATTGTCAGGAACTCATTTTTTATTAGATACTTTCTTTATTTAGATGTAAATTTCTCCTTTCCCAGGTTCCCCACCAAAAAAAACAAAGAAACAAACAAAAACAACACAAACAAACCCCTGTTGCCTCCCCCTCCTCATGCCTGCCACCCCACCCTCTCCCACTTATTGGCCATGGCATTCCCCTACACTGGGGCACAGAACCTTCACAGGGTGGAGGTCTTCTCCTCCTATTGATGATCGAATTTGCAATCCTCTACTATACACATGCTGCCAGAACAATCAGACCAATCCAACCAAGGAACTCATTTTTATAGGTGAGGAAGATCATGAGAATAAATTCCTGTACTCTCTGGATTATCCTAAGTAGGACAATGGCTTGAGAGGAGTCTCAGCGTTTTTAGGAGAGAATTCACAGAACCAGACAGAGGCTCAGCATCAGGAAGCTCACAATGAAAAAGAAATGGTAAGGATAGGTGTGAGAGTTTTCTTACATAAACTTAACCACTATTAAAATTTTCTGGAAATTGGCTTCTCAGCTATGATTTACCAGACAAAAAAATCAAGCAGGTGTTGATCAGTGACATAGTTCAATGGATATAGGCATTTGCATCATTGTCTGATAACTTGAGAACCAATGAACTTGTAGTGTCCTCTGACCTCAACATAGGCACGATGTCCTGCACCTACCCATACACACTGTGACACACCCATGCATATGAACTTATACAATGTAATTTGTAAATAAGTGTAAAAACTTAAAAAAAATTGAAGAAATTTAGCATGGTATGCTGAAATTTACTAATATTTTAAATAAATTTAAGGGAATACAGAGTCCTTTAACAAAAGAGATTCCTCCACAGGTATCTGATTGTTTTCCAGGATGCATTTTCTTAAAAATTATAAGACAAATCATTGTCTCATGATGCCACTGCCCTAATTGTCTATAAAACTGGCAGGCAACAAAAAGCTTGATGTTGAAGTCAGATTTGACTGGAACCACAAGAGAAAGGGAACAATAACAAAAGAGAGTCAGAGAGTTGAGTACAGAGTGTGTAGGGGAAAAGTCGTGGGATGCATCAACCCAATACCAATCTACACTGAATGTTAGCAGGTACATCAAGGGCAGTGAGTCAGATCCATGGTAATACCTGAGTAGAGAGTACCATGCAGAGGAAAATAGGAGTGCAGGAACACAAATTAGGACAGAGAGGCACTTACCCACACAGTTAGGCTTAACAATGAACACTCCTGAGCAGGATAACTACCAAAAAGCATTCTGAATTATATGGATCTCTCTTTTTGCTTCTAGCATCTCTTTGGACATGTGAGCACCCTTCTCCCTATGCCAAGCTCACCATTGAGTCAGTGCCACCCAGAATTGCTGAAGGGGGAAGTGTTCTTCTACTGGTTCACAATCTCCCAAAAAATCTTCTATCCCTTTTCTGGTACAAAGGAGTTTTTGCAGTGAAGAAATTTGAGATTGCCAAACATATAAAAGCCACAAATACAAGTGTTCCAGGGCCTGCACACACTGGTCGAGAGACTGTATACAGCAATGGGTCCCTGCTGCTCCAGCAAGTTATGCAGAATGATACAGGATTCTATACTCTACGGACTATGAATACAGATCTGGAAGATGAAGTAGCACACGTGCAACTATACACAGACAGTAAGTGGTTCTCTGTGATTGTTTAGTGCAGGGTGGGGCTTAGACACACAGGATTGTCATGTCTGTACTGTGCCTCCTTCCCCCACTGCACTGTATCCTCATGTTGTGGTTTGAACACTTAGTACAGAGCACACACAGTGGAGCCAAACAGCCATTGATCAAACTTTGTTGTGTGCCTCTCTCCTGTACCAAACAAGTCATTGATGGAAAGAAAATCAGCTTAAGAAGTGTCTGCCATGAATCAGAGTTG
>NW_022196904.1:15001242-15001443 GCF_008632895.1 Mastomys coucha
TCAATGGATGGCTGTGAGCCTCTACATCTGTATTAGTCAGGTACTGTCAGAGCCTCTCAAGAGATAGCCATATTTAGGCTGACTTGCCCTTCCTTCATTCTCTGCTCCATAGTTAATCTCTGCAAATCCTTCTGTGAGTATTTGGTTCCCCCTTTTAAGAAGGAATGCACTGTCCACCTTTTGGTCTTCCTTCTTCTTGAG
>NW_022196904.1:15002954-15024215 GCF_008632895.1 Mastomys coucha
TCACCATCTCTTGATTTTTGGTGATAGATGTTCTTAGTGACTCTGACCGGAGCTTGTCTTGTCCCTGACACCCTGCAACACCTCTGCGACTTGTGGGGCCTGTGCCTCCCAGGTGGCTGCTCCCGGCTTAGGAACTCACCGGAGAGAGGATGCTGGCTCTCACTGGAGACTCTGGGTCACGGCAGTCCCTGGAGGCAGACTCTCCACGTGCAAGGGAGAGGCAGCTAAGATCACTGATCCACCTCTGTTACTTGGAAGCTGAGAGGATCTGTTCCCTGCAGCCCGGCGGCTCCCCTGTGACTCGTGGGGCCTGTGCCTCCCAGGTGGCTGCTCCCGGCTTAGGAACTCACTGGAGAGAGGATGGAGGCTCTCACTCCAGCCTTTTATATCTTAAGCCAAACATTTCTTTTCCTGTATTTCAACAGGAATGAGGTTGAGGGGCCATTAGAGTTTGGAGTAGAACCAGGTTACTCCCAGTGATGGAGGATTAGGAGCATCTCACAATCAGTCTTAGTGATCACATGAGAGTATAGTACATTTTTTTTTTTTATGTATGCTGTCAGGGCCTTGTGTATTGCAGCCAAGCAAACTGCAACTAAGCTATGTTCTGATCTGCCTCTGAAGTCAGTGAATTGTTATATACATTCATTCATTCATTCACTCACTCATTCATTTACCCACATACCTGAGAGTTTCCCAGGTACTATATCTTTCAAGAAAGTCAAGCAAATTTCTGTCTTCAAAGAGCTCTAATTACAATGGATTGTAAAGTAGATGGCCATCTAGAAGGTAAAGTCAAGGGCTGACTGGAGCCACAAAAGTGACAGAGTATAGAAGTATAACATAAGGGCTGGAGAGATGGCTCAGTTGTTATGAGTACTTGTGGTTCTCTCAGAAGTCCTGAGTTCAGTTTCCAGCAATCACCTTAGGAGCATTTACAACCTCAACTACTTCCAGCCCCAGGAAATTTATCCCCTGTCCTCAGAGGTCTCTTGAATTCACATTGTAATGATTCACACATAAAATGGAGTAATGTAAATATTATAGCATCATTGGAGGAGAGTCCCTTGGTCCTGTGAAGGCCTGATGCCCTAGTGTAGGGGAATCCCAGGACAGGGATTCTGGAGTGGTGTGCAGGGGGATGGGGCATTGTATAGAAGGCTTTTGGAGGGGAATCCAGCAGAGGGGATAACATTTATAATGTCAATAAAGAAAATATCTAAAAGAAAAAGAGGTCAGGCAAGGATTCTAGAGGAAGAGTTAGGGAAGCCATCCCTATAGCCCACAAATGCTCTTGAGTGAGCATTTGTGGGTGATCAGAGATCTGATTGCAATTGGGTGTAATCTATTCAGAATCCTGAGAACATATTTCAAAACAAAGTAAAAGACATATTAAGAATCACTAATTGAAAAGAGGTCATGTCATGTAGCCTTGGTCCAGTGCTATAGATGCTCCCAAATTCACACGTGGAGTCAGAGAAATGAACACAAGAGCATAGGACCTAGGACCCCACTCTCTGAGCAAACGCATTGGTGTTCAAGATTCCATTCTCTGTATTCTTGGTTCACTTTCGTTCTATTTACACTTATGGGTATTCTGTGTGCATGTTTTTTTTTTGTGTGTGTGTGTTAATGGTATGTAGTGTCAGCAGAGCTTAAAAGGGGGTCCAGGTTTCCTAGGACTGTAGTTACAGGCTGTGGTGACATGCCATGTATATGCTGGGAACCCATGTCCTTTGAAAGAGTAGCCAGTGCTCTCAACCACTAAGTCATCTCTTCAGGTTCTAGCCTGACTTTCAGTGGTCCTCTCCCCATACTGCTTAACTTACTATTGGATCATTCTTGCTCAGTGAGCTGAAGAAGAAGATATTCAACTTGTACTTAATGTGGCAGAGAATATTGACAACTTTTACTGATACAAAGGGTAAAGTGCAGGTGACAGGGATGAACTTATACATGTTGTAGTACCCACCAATCAATGTACTAGGACCTGCATACAGTGATAGAGAGACAATGTACACCAAAGTGTGTCTAATGTTTCAGAATGCCACCTTGATGAAAACGGGCATTTTTACTATAGAAATACAGAGTCTGATTTAGGAACCAACAAAACAAATGCCTTTCACTGTGTAAACAATTCATGGCTCTTTTTGATCTCTGGGTGTTACATGTGGTGTTTCTACTTAGTAAAACATAAGAAATATGTCTGGATTTGCTTACTACCTGTCATTTTTTTTCATGTCCACACTGGGCTTGAGTGTTTAGTGAGGACATATCTAGTGTAGGAAAATTGTAATATCAGAATTTTTTTGAATTTGTCCTACTGAGAGGAGGATGTGTAGTGGCTTATCTCAGTCAAGGAATTAAAATAAACCTAGATTTTATGTCCCTCACCATAAATATGGACCAAGAAAGTTCTTTGGGTTGCAAGCATGGTCTGGCTGAGGGAAATACCAAGTTTTATTAGAAGGGAGCCCACTAGAATGTCCTGGCTCCTAGTCAGTATCCCAGACTTCTTAATTCAAGCTACTTTGGGATAGTGTTGACAGGAGTGGAGACTGTTAGAGCTAACAGAATAGACTGATTTACTAGCTCTCTGAATCTGCTAGCTCTGCTAGCTAGTACATGGCCATAAGAGCCACAAGTTAGATCACCAGGGCATGGCTTTCTCAGTCTCAGCAAAAGGAACACAACTGCCCAGGTGTCCATGTAATTAGTCAATTGTTCTGATGGCTTATGAGACTTAACTAAATAGTCAAGATTCCCAAAGGAGGAACAGAAGACATATATCCTCTTGAAACCATAAGTGTCTTTAGTGATTAAGTCTGGTGTAGTCTCTCTTTAAGGCAAATAGTATAGGGGCTGCTCATCAAGACAGCTGTCCTGTCCCAAAATTATATCTTGTACATATTTAAGGTGACCTTCTAGAGATTTCAACATTCAGTAACCATGTGTCCTGTGTCTGGGAAACTAATATATAAAAATAGCTCCTGCTTCTGGAGAATTTTTGCAGAACACCAGGACTCCCCATCTGTCATGCAGCACTCGACTACTTCAGTTGTGTCTGCATGACAAGTTTAAAAACCTGATCATGGACATGAGGCATACTTGTCACAGAGAGCCAGTCTCCTGAGTATTAAGTTGGTGACATCTAGATCTGATATGTTCCAGAATGGTCTCTGCTAAAGTCTGTGGAGAGGTCTGCATGCTTTCTTTATTCAGGTATAAAGGTGCCCTAAGAAATATTTTGTTATAACTAAAACTGAGATATAACATTGTTTCCTGGCCTCCACAGTGTTTCAATGATCCTAATTGATTTCCTAGCTGTTATTACCTTGGAATTTTTACAATGGAAACTGCCTTATCAGACAGGGTGTCCCCAGAGTTAGCAATGGAGGTCAGGCATTATTGCCTACTGATTCCCACAAGGAAACTGCCTTATGAGTCAGGGTGTCCCCAGAGTTAGCAATGGAGGTCAGGCATTCATTATTGCCTACTGATTCCCACAAGGAAGCTGCCTTATCAGACAGGGTATCTAAAGAGTTAGAGATAGAAGTCAAACCCTATTGCTACCTGTAAACATAGAACTCTAAGAGCAGTACCACACAAGGCAGAATTGCTTTACAAACTAGAGAGTTATCAAAAAGCTTCCTGAACTAATGTTTGTGTTACAAGTCACACCATTCCCAGGAGCTGCTAGAATAGGCCCTCCTGGTGCTTACCTGCTTCAGACCGTGAGAGTTTGCTTAGGATTGTCAAGATAGCCCAGCAGGGAAGAGCACTATTGTTCTTCTGAAGGAATCATTTATACCTGGCTGTTTGATTTTACTGACTTTGATGTGACTACTACCTGCCTACATGATCCCTGACATTTGTCCTTTTAATGTATAATATATAAGCCTGATTCTTATTTTGTGCAAATACACTCAGATTCTGCACAAATATACAAGATTCTCTCTTGTGTCATTTCTGTTTGTCATTAGCTGATTTCTTTGCCCACCAGGCCAGAGCTCTTATCACCCTGAGTAACAAGGGGTCCCTGCAGCAACCCAGTATGTAACACCCATCCTAGCTACTACAGATGAAATCATGTGTTATCTGGTGTGCTATTGTCACTTCTCCTGGAATGTAAAGGAGAAGACTTAGTTGTGTCTTTTCAATAAATCCTGAAACTTACACAGGGCTTGCTCTGCTCAGGCTCACACAGACCATGGGAAGCAGACATGAAGCATGAGTCATCTGTCAGCAGTCACATATCTACCGTCTTTACCCTGAGGCCTTCTCAGCTGTCTGTGGAGCAGGGAGGAGCTGATGTTAATCTTGGTCATCCATAGCTTGCGATGATATGATCAGGAACCAAAAACAAATGGACAGACCATTAGATTTGACTCCCTAACTAAGACACATGACTCTCGACATTTTCTGCAACATTCCACATACTAGACTGTAAATAATTTGTTTTCTTGTGTGCTACTGTAACTTCTGCAACATAAATGACTTGTCTTTGCTTTGTGTCTCCCAGTATATCTTTCATCTAACATAGGCCTCTCTCTGCTCAGAAAATTACCTCATGTTTTAAACATCTCATATTTGTTATGACCCATCCTACATAGTTACATGAATTCTAGTCTCATGTGGGATTTCTGTACACACATAAAGTCATGAGGACAGGTGTAGGGGCTACTCAGGAATTTTAAAGTTTTTTCAACACTACCTGTAAGAGAGCTTTTAACACTAAAATCATGGAAGATGCAGGCTTAGGTTACAGACTGGAGATCAGCGCAGGTGGAAGGACACAGAATTCTCTGGCTCCAGGCAGGCAGTGTGTCAGTAAGGATAAAGTGTGTTAGTGGAGCTTTGCCTTCAGCTCCAAGGTCTATAACATCAAACACTGAGGCTCATCTTACATGTGACAAACACTGTTTCTCCCATCCAGCACAAGAGGGCCATCATACTGTAGAACTCAGGTCCTCCTGCATTTGCCTGAGACACCTGTCTAGTCTCCTAGGAGCATTTATTGGGAGTGGAATTAAGAGAGACAACACTAGATGAAAGAGGCGTTTGCAAGGGTCAGAGATCCCACAAAGATGGGATCTCTGTCTTCTACCTGTCACTGCTATCCAAGGCCAACATTACAAGAGACAACTCCAACCTCACAGAAGGGAACATTATCTTGTGAGCTTAAGTCTTGTTGTACAATCTCCATATGGTAGTCAAATCATCAGAGCCTCTCACATGGTCTGAAGGAAACTCTACTTTACCCAGTGTCACAATTAATGACTTAGGACTTTATCATCACTGAAACTGGAACCCAGTGAGTACCAGCATAATTGAGATAACCAACCCAAATGTTACCTGAGAGTAAATTTGATTCTTTCATGAATTTAACCACCTAAACACAAGAGTAGACCATGAACATCTAGTTCCTCCTGGGTTCATGAACCAAAGAACCCACATGGACCCCTAGGTTGAAATTGATAGCCTTTGGTATCCCAAGCCAACACTTTCCAGTCCAGGATTAGGTCAGGAACGTGATTGGGGGTCTATTCCTGTTTACAGTAGAACCAGTTTACTCCCAGTTATAGAGGAATATGGGTACCCCAGACTCAGTCTTAATGAATACATGAAAGTAAAGTTCAGTCTTTTTTGGAAGGGATGCCAGGGCCATGTGTATGGTATCCAAGTACATTCCCACTAAGCTTCACTGTGACCTCTAATTGGGATCTATATGTGGTTGTATTCTGTGAAATACACTGTTGCTTGTTCTTGAACAGGCTCTTTTCCTGCCCTCTTTTGATATCAGAAGTGGCTTTAGAAGTAACGTTTTTCCTGTTTTCATGAGGAGTCCTAATGACCTATTAATAACATCTTAGACCCTTACTTCTACCTAGGAAAAAATGTCTGCCTATCCTCACCCATCTATATAGTTCTAATGGGCTTATTAACAGTGATCTTCAGGATCCTTATGAAAACACATTTACCTGCACATCATTATTAATAACAGGGACCACATGCCTACCTCCTCCACTGCTCTACCATCAGAATAAATAGCACTATATGTTACAAAATCCATCCACTACTGAGTGAATTTTCACCAAGCTTTGTGGTAGAGTCTTTTGGTTTTCTGGTAAGATGAAGAAAATATTTTCTAGTCTGTGTGGTTGCAACAGTCTCAGTATTCTCACGAGCCTCCTGGTGTAGCTCCTCAGTTGTCTTCTCTGTTCTTTCTCTGATACTTCCAGGTTCAGTTTGATGTGGGGAGTTATAGAATATCTCAGGCAGTCAGTGGAACATAAAAGGGGAAGGAAGGAGCCATGAGGAAGTAAGTAGATTTCTTTCTGTCAGTAATCCTGTCTTCCTGTCTCCTGCATTCCCTTTTATGACCTTCTTGATCTAGGAGGAACACCCACTGCTTTTAAACATGCTCATAGACAGTCAAATGAAAGATGAAAATGCACAATACATGGGGGACAAAAAGCAGCTCAGAGCCCTGCTCTCATGTCTGTTCATGTCTTACCTGGTGACTGAGGCACCTTCAATGCCAGTTTTATTGGAAGGGTAAGTGAAAGTGCCAGGCAGGCCTGTCCTGAGTCAGAATAGACCATGTTACTAATTTCACTACATTTCTCATGAATTAAAATGTCACTCATTGATACCAAAGAGTTCTATGCTTGAGAATCAGGGAAGGGGGAAAGTAAACCTCAGGATTGGCTGCTTCTGAACTGAATCGTGTCTCTGTAGGTCCAGATGTTTGAGGCTGTGGACAGGAGCACACGTGATGGTCACAGCCAACACTGATGGGTACTTCTTTGGGTAACAGGGAGCTTCCAGTAGTAGTTAGCATTTACTGTCAAATGTACACATCCTAAAGTCACAGGAGTGGGACTAGAAGAAACTAAGTTGAGTTGTTGGCTTTTATAGATCACTTTGAAGAACTCTGTAGATGACTTTCTTGAGTGTCTTAATTGAAGTAGGAGTTCAGAGGCCACTATGCATGGCTATCTGTATGCAAGTGGTTCTGGATGGTCTTAGAAAGATAGTGAAACATGTATCTGAGAGAGAGAGAGAGAGAGAGGGAGAGAGAGAGAGAGAGAGAGAGAGAGAGAGAGAGAGAGAGAGACAGAGAGAGACAGAGAGACAGAGACAGAGACAGAGACAGAGACACAGAGAGACAGAGACAGAGAGAGGCAGAGACAGAGAGATACAGAGAGACAGATAGAAACAGAGAGACATAGATACATTGAGAATGACATAAAAAAGTGAGAGTACCAGTGAATGACCAATTAATCAGCACTCCTCCTCAGTTCCTGACTGCAGATTCTTGTCTTTTATGGGTACCTTGACTTCTCTCAATGATGGCTTTGACCTGCTTGACTTTCCTGAAAATTCTTTGCTCTTTTAATCTGCTTTTGGTAAGAGTGTTCATCATAGCAGCATAAAGTTAGAACAATGATTTTCTGGGAAGCGTATAAAGGATATTCATTTGTATCCTACATGTTTTACTGTTTTTAATGCAAATCACACAGTACCATATGTCCACATAAAGCCATATACTGGCCCAAAAAGACTTATCAGCTTTGTTGCTCAATGTGAAGTCTGATTGACTGAGAGGTAATGAGAGGAAAAGGAGAAGGGTAGGGGACAGGAGATATGTGAAAACAAACTGATGTGTTTTGTACACATGAAATGTCCCCAGTGCATATAATTCTAGGAGGGACTCCTACCTGGGAGAAGAGTCAGATAAAAGGGAGGAAGGACAGCAGAACTCACAGGAGAACAGAGTGTGGAAACAGCTCATGATCTGAAGCTTTATGCAGAGGTTACACAGAGCAGGTGGCAGATGGCAGAGGTCATGATGGAATCTGTTGTACTTTCCTGTAAAGATTGTACTACCTGCCTCACAGGTGAGGAGGCTCCTCTTTGGCACTGAGCGGGAGAAGGGGAGCTCAGAGCCTTGCTGAATTCCCTGAAGAAGACAAGAATCAGGGGATAGACTCAGGGTTTGGGGAAGTGGACAGACATGGGCAGGCACTCTGCAGCAGGAAGTGGCACAAAACAGTGTAATGGAGAAACAGCACCATTGTTTTCTACTCCAAGACATTCAAATGGACAACTATTTCCTGAAGACTGATTTCCCCAACCATGAGAGTGACTGTCCAATTAAAAGTCAAAGTTGGGAGAGCCATTGAGATGACTTAATGGTCATGCTGCTGGCTGCCAAATCTAAGACATCAATTCAATTCCCAACACATACAAGGGGCCTGACATCCATGTGTATTCTGTGTATACACTCACTTATACATAAATTCACACAAGGACACACATTTATAAGCTGTCACCTTCCATACACATATAAGCAATGCCAAACTCTTGTATTAAAGGTGTCATTAACTCCATATTTTAGCATTGTGCAAATGTACTCTTGGATAGGCATATCTCTAACACATACGTTCTCCCACTCATCCATAGGTATCCAAGCGTTTATCAGTTCTGGGCCTTCCAAAGATGTCAGACTCATCTTGGTTCTAATAAATCTCTAGACTAATGGACTGTAAGGTACAACAGAAAGATCATCCAGAAGTACAATCAAAGAACTTGGATTAAAGAGAGAATACAGGGAGAAAAAACAAAGTGAAGATCTCTGGAGTAAGAGGTAACAGGAGATATCATGTCACCCAAGTGCTCTGAATACAGGCAGGAAGCTAAGGGCAGTGTGGGAAGACCTTAAGATAACCAAGGAGAGAGGGAGAGAGTTCCATGCACACAACAGAACAGTTTTAGGGCCACTGATGGAGCAGTGGATGTTATGTTGTTCACCCCCTCCAAGTACAAAGGTGCCATTTTTGACTACCCACCTAGGGTGAGTGATGAGCTGTCCACTCAGGACACAGATCTCATCTTTCCTTCAAATACAGAGGTCCCCATGTTCATGGAACTCTCTTACCTTCCAGTCTCCCTTTTAATCTGTTGGCTGCTTTCCACTACTTCCCAGTTCACCATTAAATCAGTGTCTCCCATTGCTGTTGAAATGGAAAATTTTCCTCTGTTTGTGTATAACCTGAAGAATGTTAAAGCCTTTTCCTGGTACACAGGAGTTACCATGCTCAAGGACTATGAAATTGCAAGTCATGTGATAGCTACCAATTTTACTGTAGTGGGGCTTGCACACAGTGGTAGAGAGACAGTGCTCAACAATGGCTCTCTGCTGATCAAGAGTGTCACCAGAAAAGATTCAGGATACTGCACTCTATGATCACTTGATGCAACCTTCAAGACCGGAAGTAATAAGTGCAGAATTCTTTGTACACAGTAAGTCAATTTTTTTGTGAACTCAGTTGTTGGGTGGGGTTCAGTCCATTGTACATTCAGAAGAGTGTCAGGCCTGAACTATATCTACCTTCCATATGCATTGTGTCTCCTTGTTGTTATTTGAGGATTTAGTGCAGGATATGCATGTTGGAGACAAACTTTCATAGACCAGAATCCCTCACTTGACTGCACCTGCAAGAGGCAGACCTGTGCTGAGTGACTCAGACAAGGATGTCAGCATCAACCCAGACCCCTGGGCTTCTCACCATGAACCTGCACCTGAGTTGATGAAGAGATGAGGAAACTATGGGATCTTCAGTGACCCTGGATTCAGATCTTTGTCCTAGACCCAGCTCAGAGTGAGGGAGGACAGAAGGTTTGATTTCAGAGCAACAAGGTTCAGGGGCACTGCTGCTGGTGAAGGTGTTCTCAAGGGAAGGAGAACAGAGCAGACATCAAAGGCTGTGGATCTGCCATGTTAATCTCCAAGCAAATGCACACACAGTGGCAGGAAATCCTGCTACAAGTGCCTACACCATGCCCTATCCCTGTGTGGAAGGAGGTTATCTGAGTGATTATCTGGAGTCTCCTGGAGAGCATAAGGTATTCAGAGGAAACTCAGGGTTTCTGTTTGCAAGATGAGATGAGAAGACACAGCAAGGTAGACAGCAGCTCAGCATCTGGAAGCTCTAGTGAACAGGACATGGTAAGATGGGGAGAGAAAAGTTGCATTGTTCATTTATCAAGTTCATTAATTACCTTGGCAAGTTTACTCTGTAGACTAATGTCCCTACCCAGGACAAGATGACTCTTCAAATGAAAAGCAAACTATGAGATGACTCAGTGGATATAGGCATTTTCTGTCATCCCTGATGACCTGAGTTCAATATTATCCCACGTAGTGGATGGAGAGTACTTAGTCACATAAGCTATTCTCTGACCTACATAGATAATGTGGCATCCACCCACTCACCTGCACACTGATACCTGCTTGAGTGCATGTTCCCTTCTCCAATGCAGAGTCAATAAAAATAAATTAAATTGTGGTATGAAAACTTTATCTTAGAACCTGAGAATCTGGTAACTTAATTCATGGACATACAGAGTGACCTGGAGCACACATCCATCTATCCATTCATTCATTTATCCATTGAGCCCTTTCTAGGCATTGGGTATTCCAAGATTATCACACTGATCCCAGGTCACAAAGTCTTCTACTGTATGCAAGGGACACAAACAAGGGCATCAAGAAAGTACCATAAATGGTTCATTGCAAAATATGTCAGTGTGTAGACTAGTTTGTGTTGAGAAAGATGCTTTTGGAGGCACCCTACTCCACACACATGGTCTGAGCAGAGATCTGAGATAGTGAATGGTAGGGAGATAGAGGAAAATAGAGGATAGGGGAAATTCCCATATAGAAGTTCATGGGCACTGAGGGCATGAAATTTGTGTTCTGACCTCCACCAAGTAGGATAAACACACTCTCACCCACACACCAAGGGTGAGTGATGGACACCCCCATTCAGGACTCAGAGATCTTTCTTCCCACCAAATACAGAGGAACAACTTTTGATGGTTTCTTTCAATTTCTTTCTCTTTTTTTTTTTCATCTACCACTTATATGCTACAAGAAGCAACTTATCCCTTCTCAACTTACAATTGGGTTAGTGCCACATAGTGTTGAAGAAAGCATAAATATTGTTCTGTGGGTTTTTAATCTTCCAGTGAAGCTTCAAGGCTTTGTCTGGCACAAAGGAGTATTTCTACTTGACCATTTGAGGATAGCAAGCCCTTCATTCCTCACCAATTCAACCATGCTGGGTCTTGCATATTATGACATAGTGACAGTATGCAAAGATGGATCCCAGCTTCTCTTGAATGTCGAGAAGAAAGACCCACGGTTTTACACACTACAAACCATATCTCTCAATTTGAAGTCAGAATTGGCCATTTTGGACCTCCAAGTAAACAGTAAATGATTCTTTGTGATTCCTCAGTGATGGTGGGGTATATTGTTCTTTGTATACCTAAGACAGTGAAGCTTGAACTGTACCTTCCTCCACCCTGGATTGTGTACTCTTACTTGGGTTTGGGCCTTTATGGGGTCATATCATGTGTTCAAAGTGAAATACTTCAGAACCCTTAACCTGAATGGAACCTGTAGGCAGTAGGATGGTAACTCAGTCCAATGATGTCATCCTCTGCTCAGACTCTCTGGGCTCCCACTCTGAACATAGCCTTGAGAAAGCTTCATGACTTTGCTTGAATTTTACTACCTGATAGAGCTGACTGGAAGCAATGTGTCATATTCTATGCAAATCTTTGAGCATGTTGAACAATACAGTATGTGTCATGACAGTCATTTTTGCTCCTTCATTTCCTGAGATTCACCATTTCCAAAACAGCTGGATGAGTGGCGATGCAACATACTGACTCTCCTGATAGTCCTGAGACTTCACAAGAAAATTTGGATTCCCAAGGAAACTTAGGTCCTCTGGACAACTGCAAGTCCTCAAGAGTTCAGGATAGGAAATTCTCTTTTAGGCAAATAATAACATGCACCCCTGATTTTAACAGCTCTTCAGTCTCAAGTTTAGGACATTAATAATATTTGAATTTTACTTATAGACAGGGAAATGATAAGTTACCATGTATATTACTGTAGGGAATCTGATAGACAGAAAAGACACTGGTAGAATGAAGGTTACACAGACTAAGGGTGGCAGATCAGAAGAACATAATGACCATGTATAGCCACAGCCTCAACTTATCTACCCTAGAGTCCTTATCAAGTGTCTATGGGTCAGAGGAGTGGTATGTGTTCAGAAAATTTCACCTTAGACATCAGTGTCTCATAGGAAGTGTCTGATCCAGTCAGTGGAAGCAACAAATTGACAGTCAGTTTTGACTTTGTAATAAAACCTTATTTAATTTCTGAGCTCCCTTCCAGCCTAATTCTCCTATTCCAATGCTCTGGGCTTCAGAACATAGATTTACTAGTGTGGTGGGTTCACTCCTCTGGAAGCATAGGGAGAAGGCTTTGCCTTATCTCTCCATCAAGATCCTGCAAGCCATAGGATCTAGTGTGGAGCTCACTCAATACTTTTACAATGAAGGAAGAAAGGAATTATTAATGAATGGACAAATGGGTGGTAGTAGATTGGTTTATGAATGGATGGTATGGGTAGATAGATGTGTTTATGGATGGATGTCTTAGAACCCTTTTAGAGATTAAAAATTACATGTACAGTTCTAGTATGTCCAACAGTGCCCACTCCCTACTCATCCTGGAGGCTATGACCTTTGTCCCATTTCTATGAAATATTCCTCATCCACCTGAAAAGTACATGAGCATCCTAGAGATGCTGCTGTATGGCAGTTCGCAAAATGACACTCCACATGTAGTTATTTATGTCTTGCTCCCTGGAGTCTTAGAAGTCATTTTAGCTGCCATTGTTGCTGTCATTCACATGTCTACTGTTGTTACTCTTTTCCTGCCATTCATCCCCTGCCCCTTCATTCAGAAAGATTTGTTCCTGCATTGGTCAGTTCTCCGATTCTCTTATTCCCACCACAATGTCTACCTTTCCTGGTTCTTGGTATAGAAATCAAAATAAGCAACTGTTGTTTTGGGGCTCATAATATGCACATCCTATACACCAGACATAATCACACACACACACACACACACACACACACACACACACACACACACACACACTGTCAAGAGTCCCCCTTGTGTTTCTGTCCATGTATCTTGACTTCTGTGGTGTTGATATGTGTAATAAGCCAAGAGACAGAAAGAAACACATCTTGAAACTCTATATTGACTTCCCAGAGTCTAATGGTAGAAGGACAAGGCTGCCAGCCCCAAAGTCTTGCTTGTTTCCTTCTTTCATTTTGATGTCATCTTCCTTATAGTGTGACTCTTGGTCCTTCTTCGGCTTATGGACCTTCCCAAGAAAGATGTTACCCACTCTCTGCTGTTTATTGGTTTTATCATATGTACCTACATTTTGTATTATTCCACTGCTTCAAGATGACACCTGTGATCCAGTGACACAATCTAAAACTCCAGGCTTGATTCGTCCCATTAGTGGATATAATCTGGAAACATTTGATGCAACTTGTGTTGTTATTCTTGGGTCTTAGGAATAGAAGAAAGAAAGTGTCTTTCACTCTGGAGTTGGCCCTGTCTCTGTATGTCATGGAGGCTGGGACAGAATTCTTCTAAATAGGCTCTAACTATGACATTTGACACTATTGTAGAATTTTGGCTGTTTCTTATTTTACTCAGTGAGAAACCTTACACTAAGATGTATCCTGTGGCCAGTGCTGTCCTCAACAGGACTCACACACAGGTCTCCCACTGTTCATGGATTCACCAGCTTCAAGCCAATTTGTAACTTCTACATTTAATCAAAAAGAGACCCCACAGTAATCAGAGATTGATATAAGGCCTTTCTGTGCTCTCAAAAAAAATCCTTGCAGGAATTCATTTTATACCCTGGCTGTACCTAGTAATTTTTGCATAGTATAGGCCACTTGGCAGAAAGGTAGATATTTTAAGAGCCATTTATATCTCTAAGCCCATTAGGTGACTGAAACAATGAACTCCCATATAAAAATGGAATCTCCCCTGGGGTTTCATGATGAGAGAAGGAAGGGTCCCTTGCCAAAGGGGAACTATCTCTTTCAAAAGAAATTTCATCTCACTGCATCACACTATAGGATGGAATTGAACCCAGACAATGATGGAGTTGTGTAAGTGGGTTTATATTCTGGTTGGTACTGTTTAGATGTACTCATCATTGCTTTTCTATTTAAATGTTCATTTCAATTCAGAATCTTGAAGTCAGACTTCAGACAATCAAAGACCAACAAGTAAATCATGGCCCTTGAAGAATCGAAGAAGAAATGCAAACATGGTCTTTACTTCTCCCTTTTTTCTATATTCCGAATAAATGGCTTTTTGCTTATCAGTATACTTTCAGTACTTTTAATTGCCTTATTAAGAATGGGTGACTGATCCCAGCTTGAGACTCATGATTAGCACCCAACCAAGTTCAGAGACAAAATGGAGAAATTTCCTGCAACAAATTCCTATTGGTAGAAATAGCCATTACTCCAAGTCTCCATAATGTACCAGTGTCCCCCCAGTGTGAAAGAGCCCCCACTCTATCACTGTTTAGGGCTCCTGAATTCTGCAGAGCTGACATGTAGTTAAGACAAGGATATTCCAAGATTGTGTTTCTGCTAATTGATGTTTGTTCTTGACTGAATGATCCAACTTCTCTATCTGACCTTCAAGCTCTGATAACACAACCCAATGCATTACCTGTCTTATCCATAAGGCTCCCATAGTGTTTTAGACTTACACAAATGTTCATTTTCAGTAGCATATAGATTTTCATCAGTGTTTCTCTCTCTTCATTGAATTTTCAAATCGTATCCTTTATTGATTCCTTAATCCGTTTACATTTTGTGTTTTCTTACATTTAATGTATCAGCTAATCTGTATCCCTTTTGATCTGTTTGGATATTCATATAGCAGTCATTCCATACTTGTTTTGACATTCCCTCCCCCCCTCTCCCTCTCCCTCTCCCTCTTTCTCTCCCTCTCTCTATGTATATATACATATATATGACATACATATATATTTATGTATACATATACACACACATATATATCTTGAGTTGTCTTGGAATTCACTAGGCTGGCCTTGAAATTGCAGAGACCTGTTTGCTTCTGCCTCCACAGTGAGGTAGGGAAAGGCAAAGCATGCCCAGCATGCACCACTGTGTCCAGCTCCCTTTGATATCTTTGCGTTGGATTGTGTCTACTTTCCTATTGTTTCAAGCCACAACTTTGAGATAGGTGACTCTGGGAGAAGTCATTACTTTGGTTTTCATGTCCCTTGCCACTTAAATTCTTTTCTGATTTTTCCTTATTATTGAGAACTTTATACCTGTGCATGATGATAAGCGATTTTATATATCTCAGTTTTCCTCATGAAAATCTTCCCATATCTTCCTTTTATGTACCTTTTCCAACTATATGTCTTTCCCTTGTACAACAGACACTTTCATCAAAAGAAAGAAAATAAAGTATTTCTTTTTTATGAGGAAGATAATATCTTGTTATGATTTTGGTAGAAGAATTTGTTGTTGAATTGACACCAAATTTAATGACTAGCAATTCTGTGCAGTATAATACTATCTGTTTACTGATAGTGTAGTTTTGAGTCACTGCATTTTTTCCATAAGTTTCCAGGAACCTTTTACTGGAGCCTCATACAACACACTCTGATCCTTTAGGATATTAGGTCATAGTTCCTGGATGCACTGGGTTTCCCATCACAGATCATGTTTGAGTATTGTTCTCACTTAACTTGGAGATTTTTGTTTGGTGACCTTGTATCCTAGATCTTGAGGGAATTTATTACCTTTAGGATATTTGTTTCTCAGTAATAGGAGTTGGACAAGGCTAGGAGAGTCCTCTTCCAGCACTAACTATGACAATGAGGACAAAGTTGAGTGGGTTTGAAGTAGGAGTGGGGCTTGGAGGTATTGTGGGGGTTGAATACAAAGTACAACTCATAAAATCCTTAAAGAAATAATAAGAATATTAGCTATGTTCTGAAAAAAAATTATGCCTGTAACCCAATGGTAACTGTGATTTTAATGTAGTGTTTGCATTTTCTGTATTTTTATAAGTTTGCACACATTATATCACAACTTTTACTAGTATGGATCAAGTCACTTCGATGAACCAAACAAAAAATTACTTCTCATAAAATTACTTCTCATAGATACTTATATTTCATTTTGTAAAAAGGTAATTTAGTGTATCACTTGTCTATTGATTTAAATTGCTCCTGGTTTATTACTACTGCTCTAAAATACTGATTTACACAATGTAAGGTATACACACATACAAACACACACACACACACATACACACAAAAGCCTACACATAGGCACACAAATGAGGACAAAGTATACAAATATAATATAAATATAATGAGAAAAAATTAAAGGAACATATTTTCTAGCTATGAAATGCTCCTCTTATATCTCGTAAGGATTAGGAGAATTGTGATGGCTAATTATTGTTATGAACATGCCTTGGTTTAGAAGTGTAAGAAATGGTATTGGCTCAGGAGCCCCAAGACCAAGATCTCAGGAAAATGTTACTAGGTGGTGTTTATTTGGTTATGTTAATTATGAGAGGTAAGTGGGGGTATATATAGGCCCACCTCTATAATGACATTTTACTCCAACAAGTCCACACATACTCTAACGAGGCCATATCTCTCAATAATGCTACTCTCTGTGGGCCAAGCATTCAAACACATGAGTCTATAGGAGCCATTTTTATTCAAACCATATGACGTGTCTGAGTGTTCTGACATAAGTTTATACATGAGTGACCTTCCTATTCACTTAATAAGACACCATGGCCAAGGCAACATAGAAAGTAAAGTATTTAATTGGGTTCCTGAGGGTTAGAGTTCATGCTGGGGGAGTGAAGTCATGGCAACAGGAACACATCACAAACTGTAAGGAGAGTGCAGAGAGCACACTGGGAATAGCCCAAGGTTTTGAAACATTGAAGCCCACCCCCAGTGACAACCTTGTCCAAGGCCACACCTCCTAATCTATGTCAAATTGTTTACTGCCTGGACACCAACTATTAAAATGGAGGGGCATTTTATTCAAATTACCACAGGTGCTAACACAAATACTCTTTCTCAGGTTGAATTAATGTTAAGACATAAAATAGTTGGTTCTGGAGAGATGGCTTTATGGTTAAGAGCACTGGATGCTATTGCATAAAACCAGGGTTCAATTGCCAGTGCCTATGGATCTGGGGAGCAGGCTTGGAACAAGAGTGGGTCAACATATGTCAAAAACCTTAAAGTCTTATCCTGAGTTCAGCAGGAATAAGATCAGATACTGCCTCATTTCATATATATTGTGGTGCACAAAGGCCTGCTCTCCCACCTTTGCACATGGAAGGAGATGACGTAGTCCAGTAGCCAGGTTAAATTTCCTTTTCCTTTATAAGGTCATGTTCAGTGGCACCTGGAATTCCTCCTTATGCAGTAAGGCATCCCCTGCACCCCAACCCCAGCCAAGGATGTTCACTCACCCCAATAGATTAATCTCATCCTCTAAAGGTTTAAAACAGACTTTGTTCCCCATTAAAATGAGCTGTCTTACTGAAGCTGCCTCCAAGAGTCTTTTCTCACCATGCTCCCTACTGTCTAACGTTACCTTGTTCCCAGCTGTCACACCTCAATTCTTCCAGCATCCATAAGGTGTGATTGCAGGTGATTACAACATGGAGGTCAGAGAATCAGAGCCTGAATGGCAGCTAGCATCCAATCAGGGGGTAGAGACTGCCAGGATTCACAAAATGGAGGTGAGTGATTTTTCCCCTACCTCCCTCCCTCCCCCCGCCCCTCCCCACAATGGGTCATCCATTTTCCCTGCCTGATCATGCCTCCTTATCAAGAGGAAGGGAGTCTTTTTAAAAAATTGTTTCTCTCACTGTCAGTTTTACTATTGCATGGGACAGAGTATGGTGAAAGGGCGACTGACACCTTCTGACCTTTGGCATTGGTAGATGGTCTCAGCCCTCTGTCCAGACACTGACACCACACTTGGACCTTGGTGATAGCCATGTATCTTTTTCTCTCCTTGAAAAAAATCTAGTAAATTATTGACCAGTTAAGAGTTCTTAAGGGTGTTTCTAATTTCTCTGAAATTTACATCTCTGAGTTTGGGCCAACATTGGTACCAATATTCTAGGAAGAGATATACTGGAGTATCTGGAAGGTTCTCTCACTAGTCAACCAAAAAATGTTACAATAGGGTAAATGATTATAGTAATAATCATAAAGACTTTAATAATACTCCTTGGTTACTCCCAATTCTACAGACTGCTGTTAGCACAATATTCCCTGAATAAACTGGCTCTCCAATGAGTTTATCTGGGTTGAACAGTGGCCCCTATTAGGGAAAAATATAACACAATCACATAGTAAAACAAAGAAACAATTGAACAAACAAACAAAAACATGTTCCACTTCATCATATCCACCCTTTCCATAGTCCATGGAACAGCCTTGTGTTTGTTGTAAAAATAACAACTCCTACAAGTTTTATGATCAATTTGTAAAACCATGTGAGATTGAGGGTCACCCTGAAGGGGAGTACCTCTTGTGGTTCTCCCTGTCCTGTGGATTATCAGCCGATATGGTCCACACAGGTAAAAGGAACAAAGAAAATGAATCGGGGGTTCAGTATGGTAAATGATCACAATGGGGCCAGCTGTGGGGAATCAGATCAACTTTACTTGGGGTGATGCAAGGCTTACCTAATTTTGGGAAAATTCATTGGCTGAAGGCTTTGAGTACAGAAATGCTTCAGTATTATGGGGAAGCATTTCAGGAATCTCAGGTGCTAGCTGAACATGTTCTTATCAGAAGAAAGGAAATTGACTCTGTAATCTAACTAGGGCTACATGACATTCCTTAGGTAGAGTTTTTTGATTTTCCCAGACAAGTTCAGAGAAGTCCTGCAAATGAAGGGAGTCCTCCATATTGCATCAGGCCAGAGGCTATCTGATGGGCTCCAACATTAATTAACAAAGTTTCCCCATGATTGCCAATGCTTTGCTTTCTCAATACCATCATTAACAAGTTTTGGCCAGCTGCTGGGACTGTTCTGGACAGACACAATACCTGCCTCACAACATCCATGACAACCTTTACAAAGCCGTGGCTTCCACTTGGGATAGCCCTGAATCGCTCCAATGGTAGATAACCTCCCTTGAAGGGGTTGCCTTACAAATCAGAAGTCATAAGTGGACAGTCTTCCCACAAGTGATGGGAAACAGTCCCACCATCTTCCAGGAGGCCATTGCCACAGCCTTAAGGCTCTATTTAGATGAATATATCCACATTCATCATTATATGGATGATATCTTGGTATAGGGAGTCTCTTCCACACCTCCTCCCAACTTAAGAATTAACTTATACCTTACCTATCTACCATAGGATTTAAAATAGCTCCTCATAAAATACAGCACATTCATGGGAACAGAAATTTTCCTCACCTCAACAAGTCCTCTTATGCCCACCCTTTTCTTTCCTTAAACCTTAACTCTTACCTCCCTCCAAAGCTTTTTGGAAAATCTTAATTGCCTTTGACCATGGCTTTCCCTTCCCATCACTATCTTAAGCCTCTTTTTGGTCTCCTAAAGGGACAGAAAACTCTGTCTCCCCTCAGACTACTTCTTGTAAGTCAGTTGATGCGTTAGGCATCATTAATGCAACTGTAAAAGACAGCATTTGTTAGGTGTTATCTAACAATGCCCATACAACTTCTTATTTTTAACTCCTTCCGCTATTTTCCCAGGAAGTACTGGAATAGCTCCACACCCTGGTAGGTGGTGCACCTATTATTCTAACTGAGTTGATGCACTTGCAATAATGATTAGTATGCAAAAGTTAGATTCCTGCAAATTTTAGCCATAGAACTTGATATTCCTGTTACCATTTTTTCTTTCCTTCCTATTCAGTGTCTACTCAGAAATTACGCCCATTTTGCTACAAGCACCTGCTTGCTAAATTTAGCGTGGGCATCTCAGTAGAAACAACAGGAGCTGCTGGAGCTGTTCTGGGCAGACACAATACCTGCCTGACAACATTCATGACAACCTTAACAAAGCCATAACCTTCACCTGGGATAGCCCTGAATCCCTCCAATGGTAGATAACCTCCCTTGAAGGGGTTGCCTTAAAAATCAGGAGAGCTCTTGACCTGCTGATAGCTGAGCAGGGAGGGACTTGTGTTGTCCTCAGGGAGGAAAGCTGTTTCTGTGTTTATGAAGCTGGGTTGGTAAAACAAAACATACAGGTACTTAATATCTCTGGAGATATCTCCAAGACTGCTATGCTCTGAGTATTTAAACCCTCTAGTGGTTTGGCTTGCTTCCATCCTTGATCCCATACTAACCATCAGGACCTCTTCCTCTGGAGCCCCATATTTCACCCAAATTCTAAAACAGTAAGTAAGTAAAACATTACCAAATCACATCCAACCAGTTTTGTTTCAATCTCAAACCATTGTCAACCTAGAGGCTGAAGACAATGATGATACCTCCCCTTTATAAAAAACAGAGGGAGATGTGGAGCCATGTAGCTTTGGAGCCATGGTGACCAAGAACGAGGTTGAAGTATGTCCAAAACCTGGGAAATCTCATCCTGATGTGCCCCGTCTTTGCTCACTGTAGGAGGTCATGAAGTCAGATAGACAGGTTATACTTCCTTTTTCCTTATAAGATGAAGTCCAGCAGCACCTAGAATTCCTTCTTATGCAAACTGCCAGTTGAACCACCACCATTTGTTGATAATGCTGCCTTTTTTTTTTTTTTTTAACACTGGAAGGCTTTAGCCCCTCTGTCAAAAATCAAGTGACCATAGGTGTGGGGATTCATTTCTGGGTCTTCAGTTCTATTCTATTGAACTACCTGCCTGTCACTGTACCTATACTATGTTTTTTTTTTTTTATCACAATTGCTCTGTAGTACAGCATGAGGTCAGCAGGATGGTGATTCCCCCAGAAGTTCTTTTGTTGTTGAGAATAGTTTTTGCATTCCTGGGGGTTTTGTTATTTCAGAAGAATTTGAGAATTGCTCTTTCTAATTCTTGAAAAATTGAGTTGGAATTTTATGGGGATTGCATTGAATCTTTAGATTGCTTTTGGCATGATGGGCATTTTTTACTATACTAATCCTGCCAATCCACAAGCATGGGAGTAGAAACAGTTAAGAAATCACAAAGAGACAACTCTGGAGATAGAAATCCTAAGAAAGAAGTCAGGAAACATAGATGCAAGCATCACAAACAGAATACAAGAGATAGAAGAGAGAATCTCA
>NW_022196904.1:15024872-15026332 GCF_008632895.1 Mastomys coucha
AAGAAAAAGGACTTGGTAAGATTTTTTATCTTTATTGATGAGACATGTCCTTGGTTTATGATTGATGGTCCAGTTATCCACCCCAAGAAATGGCAAAAGGTTGTTCCTGAACTTAATGAAAAAATAAAACTTGAAGGAGACAAAGCAGTCATGGCAATGATCTTTACATTTTGGGGTCTGATCCGAGACAGATTCTTGAGGGCGCTGATTCCGATTCAGGGAAATGTCAGCTCCTCTCAGTTGCAGAACTCTGTCTCTCACAGTCTCGGCCTGGGTCCCGTCCCACTTCCCGTCCACCCTCTTGCTCTCCATGTCAGGCCTCTATTTCCTTTACTCTCATTGATATGCCACAGGAGGACTGTCAGATTCCGCCCTTGCCTGCTGCCGCTCCTGCTGCTCCCCTCTATCCACATCTCACCTTACAGGTCCCTCCGGTTCCTTCCCCTTGTCATCATCCTCCTCCCTATGATGACCCTTTCTCCACTGCAGAGAAGGGCCTTTCTAAACCTCTCTGTGTTCCAGTCTTCTGCCAACCGTCTGTGCCCATAAAACCCACCTCTTCTCCCTCTGCCCCCGCTGCCTTCCTTGCAACTCCCAAACCGCTCGGCGATGCTGCTGCCCTTGAGGAGGAAGCGGCCCGTTATCATTCTGAAGATTGGCCTCCCCTAACCCTGTCCTCTGCCCCTCCCCTGCCTCCTAACATTGCCTCTGCCCTTCCACCTTCTTTCTTAGACATGAAGATTCGCCTCATCTCCCAAATTCAGGAACTGACCGAGATTCTTCAACTCCAGGAATGCTTTTCTCACCTTTCAACTCTCTGCTCTTCCTCCTCTAATTCTCATCCCTGTCTCTCACAGCGCCCCTCTGTCCACTTGACTTTTCCTGTCACTCATTCTCAGACTACTGGAGGGCCCACTCCTGCCTCTAGTTCTCGTCCGCCTCAACCGACTGTCACTTGGTCTGAGACACGCCCATCTGCCCCAGCCTCTGCTCCTTCTTCTACCCCTTCTAGCCTTCCTTCTTCCTCTATACCTCTGAGGTCCACACACAAAGACCCCCCTCCTACTCATGAACACTCTGATTCGGAGGCCGAACAGTCTGCTAGCGACCTTGAACTTGATAATGAGAATGAAAGTGAGACCGATGACTCAGTTCCCATCCACGGTATATTTCGGGCTCCCATTCAAAAAAATTAGAAAAACTCAATTCTGCTGTCAGAAACTATGGCCCAAATGGCCCCCTTCACCCACTCACTATTAGAGAGTATCAGTGGTGATGACTACCTTACACCAAACGGCTTTCTGTTACTCAGTCTGTTCTAACTCGGGGGGCCAGTTCCTCACCTGGCACACTGATTTGGCCGATCGTTGCCACTCCTTGGCTCACGCCAAGAGCCAGAGTAGCCGTGTCTCCACCAGACGGTGGACACTAGACAAACTTCTTAGCCAAGGCAAATATGC
>NW_022196904.1:15026937-15027544 GCF_008632895.1 Mastomys coucha
GATAAGATGTTTCAAAAACAGACACCCCACAGTTCTGCCCAGCTCGTTGAGTTAGAGGTGGTCCTACATGCCTTTGAACTCCTTGCAGATAGTCCTTTCAACCTGTATACTGATAGTGCCTACGTTGCCTCCTCTGTCCCTCTTCTTGAAACTGTTCCCTTCATCAAACCTGATACTAAAGCTTCTCCTCTCTTTGCTCAGATCCAAAGTCTTATCTCCAGACGCTCCCAGCCCTTCTTTCTTGGCCACATTCATGCACACTCAGATCTCCCCAGACCCCTGACCGAACAAAATGCACGAGTAGATCTTGCTACCCGCATACCTCTCCTAGGGGCTGCCATCTCCACTCCAGTGGACCCCCTTGCTCAGGCTCGAGAGGCCCACCGACTACATCACCTCAATGCCCATACCCTTCATCTCATGTTCTCTCTCACCCAAGAACAGGCACGGTCAATTGTTAAAAAGTGCCAATCTTGTATCACCTTCCTCCCCGAACCACATCTGGGAGTTAACCCTCATGGCCTTGTGCCTGGGTAGTAGTGGCAGATGGATGTTACCCACTTCTCTGCCTTCAACAAGCTTAAATACATTCATGTGTCCATTGACA
>NW_022196904.1:15030704-15031083 GCF_008632895.1 Mastomys coucha
ACTACCTTTGTTAAGAATCAGGTTGACTCCACTACCAAACCGGTGCAGGTCCACTATCATCACCTTGAAACTGAAGAGCCATTGCAGGCTCCCATCTCTGTGGCCCCGCGTGCCCCAGACTCCCCGCCCTTCGGCCAGCCTCTCAACTTTCAGGTCTTACAAGAAGGACGCTGGAAGGATGGGTTTTGCTTTGGGTCTCGCTAGGAATGGTCCATCCCATCTCCTCCTCTACTCAAATAGCCTAAGGCCATCAGCCCTGACCCACCCTGGCTCTCTCCCCATGATAAGGGACCTGGTAAATCAGAGATGGGGCTGGCATTAAGTCTTGACCGCCTAAGACAGGGCAGCCCCGTGTGTGGGGGTTGACCCAGTGACGGGT
>NW_022196904.1:15031211-15034550 GCF_008632895.1 Mastomys coucha
CTTGACAAGCAATGCTTCCTTGAGTCCTGTCATCTCTCTTGCCCATTCTTTATTCACAGGTTGTGACCTTCCTCATTCCCCCCGCATAATGTGACCTGCAGGCCAGGTCACAGGAAATCTAAGACACATTGAGAAGACCAAACCTAAGGATAATAGGTATAGAAGAGAGTGAAGACCTTCAACTGAAAGGGCCAGTAAATATCTTCAACAAAAGTATAGTATAGTTATACTTCCCTAACCTAAAGAAAGAGATGCCAATGAACATACAAGAAGCCTATAGAACTCCAAATAGACTGGACCAGAAAAAAAAATTCCTCCCACCACATAATAGTCAAAGCGCCAAATACACAAAACCATGAAAGAATATTAAAAGCAGTGAGGGAAAAAGGTAAAATAACATATAAGGAAGACCTACCATAATTACACCAGATGTCTCGCCAGAGACGATGAAAGCCATAAGATCCTGGGTTGATTTCATACAGACCCTAAGAGAACACAAATACCAGCCCAGGCTAGTATACCCAGCAAAACTCTCAATTACCGTATAAGGAGAAACCAAAGTATTCCATGACAAAACCAAACTTACACAATATATTTCCACAAATCCAGCCCTTCCAAGGGTAATAAATGGAAAATTCTAATACAAGGAGTGAAACTACATCCCTGAAAAAGCAAAAAAGTAATCTAGTAGAATCATCATCCTAGAACTTAAGCTGTACTACAGAAAAATTGTGATTAAAGATTGCATGGTATTGGTACAGTGACAGGCAAGTAGATCAATGGAATAGAATTGAAGAACCAGAAATGAACCCACATACCTATGGCCATTTGACCTTAGACAAAAGAGCTAAAACCATCCAGTGGGAAAAAGACAGCATTTTCAAGAAATAGTGCTGGCTCAACTGGTGGTTAGCATGTAGAGGAAGGCAAATTGATCCATTCTTTTACGCTTGTACAAATCTGAAGTCCAAGTAGATCAAGGGCCTCCACATAAATCCAGATACACTGAAACTAATAGAGAAGAAATTGGGGAAAAGTCTTGAGCACATGGGCACAGGGAAATATTTCCTGAACAGAACACCAACAGCTTATGGTCTAAGATCAAGAATTGACAAATGGACCCTCATAAAATTGCAAAGCTTCTATAAGGCAAAAGACACTGTCAATAGAAAAAAATGGCAGCCAACAAATTGGGAAAAGATCTTTACTAATCCTATATCTGATAGAGGGCTAATATCTGATATATATGAAGACGTGCCATGGGCCCCAGTGTGCAATAATCACTCACTCTGGGTAGGTTTGAAAGCATCCTTTTATGGAACACAAACTGTTGTCTTAGGTATATGGCATGAATCTGGAATCTTGTTTTTCTTGAAGAGGATTTTGAGGATAATTCCTGGTTTCAAACTCCTGAGAGTTTGCAAGTTTGATAAAATGAAAGTGTTGAAATCCAGTTGTGATTTTTGTCTAAAAGTCACTACTTTTCTCTCTCTCTGTTTCTCTCTCTCTGTTTCTCTGTTTCTCTGTTTCTCTCTCTCTCTCTCTCTCTCTCTCTCTCTCTCTCTCTCTCTCTCTCTCTCCCTCTCTCTCTCTCTCTCTCTCTCTCTGTCTCTCTAAGCTTGGTTTTATTCATCAAAATTGGAGTCATCGAGCACAGATGCGTTCATATCTTAGGAGTTTTTGAAACTTTAGGGGTACATAGAGGGGTTTCTGTTCTTTGATCTAGTTCTTTTTTGCCACACTGTTTGTGTGCCAACACTCACTTCATTGGTGTGGTGGCATGTCACACTGAATATCATGATCTTTCAGGTATTAGCAAAAGGTTGCTGGATGGCCTTGTGATTTCCAGCTCTATATCAGGCCCTCAGAACATCAGGCTAGCAGAACTATCTCTGAGAAATTCTGTTATTCCAGAAGAATTTGCAAATTGCTCTTTCCAAGACTGTGAAGAATTGAGTTGGAATTTTGATGGGGATTGCATTGAATCTGTAGATTGCTTTCGGCAAGATGGCCAATTTTATTATATTAATCCTGCCAATCAAGGAGCATGGAGATCTTTCCCTCTTCTGAGATCTTCTTCGACTTCCTTCTTCAGAGACTTGAAGTTCTCAATTCTTCACAGACTTGGAAGGAACAATTTGCAAGTTCATCTGGAATAACAAAAAAACTAGGTTAGCAAAAATTATTCTCAAAATAAAAGAACCTCTGGTGGAATCACTGTCCCTAACCTTTAGCTTTACTACAGAGCAATTATGTTAAAAACTACATGGCATTGGTACAGTGACAGGCAGGAAGATCAATGGAATAGTATTGAAGAACCAGAAATGCACCCACACACCTATTGTCTTTGGCAAAGGAGCTAAAACCTTCCAGTGGAAAGAAAGACAGCATTTTCTTCAAATGGTGCTGGCTCAACTGGAAGTCAGCATGTAGAAAAATGCAAATTGGCCCATTCTCATCTCTTTGTACAAAGCTCAAGTCCAAGTGGATCAAAAACCTCCACATAAAACCAGGTACACTGAAACTAATAGAAAAAAAAAGTGGGGAAGAGCCTCAAGCACATGGTAACAGGGTAAAATTTCCTAAACAAAACACCAATTGCTTATGCTCTAAGATCATGAATTGACAACTGAGACTACATAAAATTGCATAATTTCTATAAGGCAAAGGACACTGTGAATAGGACAAAATGGCAAACAACAGATTGAGAAATGATCTTTACTAATCCTACATCCAATAGAGGGTTAATATATAATACATACAAAGAATTCAAGAAGGTAGACTCCAGAAAACCAAACTTATTAAAAAATGGAGTGTAGAGCTAAATAAAGAATTTTCAACTGAAGAGCATTGGATGGCTGAGAAATACCTAAAGAAATGTCCAACATCCTTAGTCATCAGGGAAATGTAAATCAAAACAACCCTGAGAATTTACTTCACAGCAGTCAGAATGACTAAGATTAAAAACTCAGGTGACAACACATGCTGGAGAGAATGTGGAGAAAGAGGATCACTCCTCCATTGCTGCTAGGATTGCAAGGTGGTACAACCACTCTGAAAATCAGCTTGTTGGTTCCTCAGATAATTGGACATAGTACTACCTGAGGACCCAGCTACACCACTCCTGGTCATATACCCAGAAGATGCTCCAACATGTAATAAGGACATATGCTCCACCATGTTCTTAGCAGCCTTCTTTATAATAGCCAGAAGCTGGAAAGAACCCAGATGTCCCTCAACAGAGGAATGGATACAGAAAATCTGGTATATTTACACAATGGAGTACTACTCAGTTATTAAAAACAATGAATTTATGAAATTCTTAGGCAAACAGATGGA
>NW_022196904.1:15034969-15035175 GCF_008632895.1 Mastomys coucha
TGTATATGATCATATCATCTACAAATAGGAATATTTTGACTTCTTCCTTTCCAATTTGTATCCCTTTGCCCTCCTTTTCTTGTCTAATTGCTCTAGCTAGATCTTCAAGTATTATATTGAGTAGGTAGGTAGAGGAATGGCAGAGTTGTCTATTCCCTTATTTTAGTGGGATTGCTTCAAGTTTCTCTTCATTTAGTTTGATGTTG
>NW_022196904.1:15036738-15040581 GCF_008632895.1 Mastomys coucha
TAGTTTCTGTATCTATGACCTGTCCATTGCTGAGAGTGGGATGTTGAAGTCTTCCACTATTATTGTGTGGGGTGTGATGTTTGCTTTGAGCTTTAGTAAAGTTACTTTTATGAATGTGGGTGGCCATGCATTTGGAGCATAAATGTTCAGAATTGAGAGTTTATCTTGGTATATTTTTTTCCTTTGACCAGTGTGAAGTGTCCTTCCTTATCCTTTTTGATAACTTTTGGTTGAAAGTTGATTTTCTTCAATATTAGATTGGCTACTTAAGCTTGTTTCTTGGGACCATTTGCTTGGAAAATTGTTTTCCATCTTTTTACTCTGTGTTTATCTTTGTCACTAAGGTAGGTTTCCTGTATACAGTAAAATGTTGGGTCTTGTTTACATATCTAGCCTGTTAGTCTATGTCTTTTTGGGGGGATTAAATTTATTGATGCTAAGAGATATTAAGCAAAAGTGATTGTTACTTCCTGTTATTTTTGTTGTTAGAGGTGAAATTATATTTGTGTGGCTATGTTCTTTTTGGGTTGTTGAAAAATTACTTTCTTGCTTTTTCTAGGCTATACTTTCCCTCTTTTTGTTGGTGTTTTCCATCTATTATCCTTTTAAGGGATGGATTTGTGGAAAGATATTGTAATAAATTTGGTTTTGTCATGGGATATCTTGTTTTCTCTGTCTGTAGTAATTGAGAGTTTTGCTGGTTATAGTAGCCTGGTCTGGAGTTTATGTTCTGTTAGGGTCTGTATGATATCTGCCCAGGATCTTCTAGCTTTCATCGTCTTTGGTGAGAAATCTGGTATAATTCTGATAGGTCAAATTTTAGATGTTACTTGACCCTTTTCCCTTACTGCTTTTAATATTATTTCTTTGTTTAGTGTATTTGGTGTTTTGATTATTATGTAATGGGAGGAATTTTTTTCTGGTCCAGTCTATTTGGAGTTCTGTAGGATTCTTGTATGTTCAAGGTCATTTCTTTCTTTAGGTTAAGAAAATTTTCATCTATAATGTTTTTGAACACATTTATTGGGCCTTTAAGTTGACAATTTTTGCTTTTTTCAATACCTATTATCCTTATGTTTCATCTTCTTATTGTGTCCTGGATTTCTTGGATATTTGTGTTACAACCTTTTTACCTTTTGCATTTTCTTTTACTGTTGTGTCAATGTTTTCTATGTTGTCTTCTGCACCTGAGATTCTCTATTCTATCTCTTGTATTCTGTTGGTGATGCTTGCATCTATGAGTCCTGATCTCTTTCCTAGGTTTTCTAACTCCAGGGTTGTCTCCCTTTGTGACTTTTTTATTGTTTTTATTTTTATTTTTAGACCTTGGATGGTTTTGTTCATTCCCTTTACCTGTTTGAGTGTATTTTCATGTAATTCTTTAAGGGATATTTGTTTCCTACATAAGGGCTTCTAGCTGTTTACATGTGCTCTCCTGTATTTCTTTAAGTAAGTTATTTATGTTCTTCTTAATGTCCTCTTTCAGCATCTTGAGAAATGATTTTTGATCCAAATATTTCTTTTCCTATATGATGGTATATCCAGGACTTGCTATAGTGGGAGAATTGAGTTCTGATGATGCCAAGTAACCTTTGTTTCTGTTGCTTATGTTCTTAAGCTTGCCTCCCTCCAACTGATTATCTCTAGGGCTACCTGCCCTCACTATATCTGACTGGAGCCTGTCCTTTCTGTGATCCTGGTTTTGTCAGAACTCCCCAGAGTCAAACTCTCTCTGCAATCCTGTGATTCCTGGATCCTGTGATCATGAGATCCTGGGTTTGTCAGATTTCCTGGAAGTCAAGCTGGCTCTGAGATCCTGAGAACCTGGTGTGGCCAAGCTCCTAGGATCCGGGGATCCTGGGTTCATGGGATCCTGGGACCCTGGGTGTATTAGATCACCTGGGAATTGAGCTTCCTCTGAGTGTTTTCAGATTAGATACAGAGTTTGCACCCAAATCTGCTCAGAGTACCTTCTCAGACTGGAAGTTAAATTTAACTTTAAGGAGCATTTAAGTTTTATTTATTTATTTATTTATTTATTTATTTATTTATTTATTTATTCAAGTTTTGTATGCATGTTTTTCTTTGTACTAAATGCATATGTGGCCAGCAGGCCCTGGGAGAAGGCTCAGATTTTCCAAAACAGGAGTTATAATCAGTGTTAAGCTACCCTCTGGGTGGTGCAAATTGTACCCAAGTTTTCAAAATGAGAAACCAGTGCTCTCATCCACTAAGCTATCTCTGCTGCTCCTAGTCTCATTTTCAATGGTACCTTACACATTCTACTCAACTCACTATTGGATCACTGTTGCACAATGTAGACAATGGGGAATGTTCTGTTTATTTCTGATGTACCAGGGAATGTTCAAACCTTTTACTGATACAAAGAGGTAAGTGTGGTTGACACCACTTATTCACACAATTTGTAATTTCCAGAAATAAACCTGTGCTTGTTCCTCCACACAGTGTCAGAGAGACAATGTACACCAGTGAATCTCTTTGTTTCAGAACACCATCCAGATGGACATAGGATTATTACCCTACAAATCTGACATGTTGAAGTAGAAATGAAAGAATCACATGTGAATTACCATATAAACAGTTGATGGTTCTTTTTTATTTCTGGGTGCTCAGTGTGGTGTTCCTACTTTACACAAACAAGAGCATCATATTTGGACTGTGTCTATTTCCTGGCAGTAGTTCGTACACAAATTAGGTGTTAGCATTTAGTGTAGGACACATGGAGTGTAGACAAACTACTATATCAGACACTTTTATCTGAGTTCACCCTGCTGAGAAGAGGATATGCATAGGATAACTCAGCCAAAGAATTAGAATAAGCCATTGTTACTCAACTTTTGGCTACTTTATTTCTTCTTTATTTTTATCCCTTCCAATCCCTCAACAATAGGCAAGAGAGAAAAATGATGGCTAGAGGGGAAAGGGAGTATCAATATTGTTAGACTACTTTCTGCTTATTACAGGTATCAAGATCCTTGAGGCAATCTTAATCTTTGCTGTCTGTTTATATAAATTCTTCTTATTATCTCTTTGAATATGACCATATTATAAACTACTACAAATCACATCCAACCACCATCCAGCCAACTAGCCCCTTCTCTCAGTCCTCTAGTATTTGTATATCCTGTGAAAAGTCTCCAGAATTTCAAACATCACATACTTACCAAAACCATTTGCAGCTGGCAAAATCACACCCCTGTTAGAGCATGAATCTGTTGTGGACAATCTGAAGCAGCCCCATATCCTATAACTGGAATTAAAATTGAAATGTATTATTATAACATTTATTTGATTTAAAAAATTCATATACAGAACTCACTATAAATTTGGGCTTAGACAGATCTTTGTGCTTTAGGAAGTGTCTGGCTGAGGGAACTATGGAGACTTATTAAAAGGGGGACTACTAGAAATCCTGGCTGCAGATCATTGTCCCTTGTCTCCTGATTCCAGGTGAGTTGGAGGAGGGACACACTCAGTAGGGTAGGGTTGGAACATACCTGTTAGAGCTAACAGAGAAGAACGATTTATTACCCATCTGAACCTCATAGCTTATAGAACCAACTATTGAACTGCTATGAGAGCCACAGGTAGGATTGAACACAGGGCATCTCTTTTTCCTGAGTATCAGCATGACAGCACAGCTGCACAGAGGTCCAGTATATTAGCCAACTGTTCTGATGGACTTACAAGACTTCACATGTAGGTCAGGGTCCCCATGAGAGGAACGGAGGTCATAAGTCCTCCTTATGACTCCCTGTCCTCAGGGATTAAGTCTAGAACAATCTTTCCTGCAGGCAAATAGTAACAGACACTGCTGGTCTA
>NW_022196904.1:15041697-15043332 GCF_008632895.1 Mastomys coucha
GGCTCAGGTTGAAGGCACAACAGCAAGAATGAAGTTGTCACAATTTTATTGAGAACAATTAGACTTTTGTATAGTCTTATCAGAAACAGAATATGGTGGCAGTTTCTATAATCAATGAAGTTGTGATTGCCAGGATACAATGACATCTCTAAGCTATACAGGGTACACAAGACTAATATTTAAGACTAATTTCTGTATCAAATTCTATGCTTCCTTTTCTTTTCAGGGAACATAGAGAAACAAAGTTGTTTAAGTGACTCACTGCCTGTGGGAGTGCCCGGGTTTCTCAGTAACTAACAGGCACAGAGTGCCCCATGAGCCATGGACTCTAATCTAAAAATCCTATGGTGCATACGTCTCAAGAAGAGTGGGCAAAGCAAAATCCATGGTCTCCTGAACCATACCTTCACTCTCGTAGATCATTCTGAGACTCATCCTTTACCATTTGGTGTCCTGTGCCTGAAGAAGCATAGAACACCTAGGAAATTTGGTCCATGTTATTATCCAGCCTGAGTAGTTAGCTTTATTCCAAGCCTGCTCTTGGTATCATGTGTGAACTTTGTATATAAACATCATGTCCTGAGGACATATTGTGGGTGATTATTATGGAAGTTCAATGTGAAATCTTCATGTCTTATGTAGTGAAGAGTCTTGAGCAGTAAAGTATTAGAAGGCACTAGACCCAGCTTACAAATAAAGATCAGTGACTCTGGAGGGACACAGCACTGCATAGTGCCAGGTAGACAGAGGGTCTACAAGAACCAGGAGAAACAATAGGGCTTTGACTCCAGGTTCTTGGTCTGCTCCTTAAAGCTATGCAGCTCAGCTCCTATATGACAAAGACTGTTCCTCCTACAAAGCACAGGAGACCCACCACCTCTCACCACTCAGGTCCTCCTATATCTGCCTGTGAGTCATCTTATCCCTGGTCCTCTAAGGACATGGATTGAGGGTGAAGTTTAGAGAAGTCAATACTGATTGAAAGAAGCTTTTTCAGAAGTCCCACTGTTATCTGGCCAGCACTGATATCTGAGGCTAACACCAAAGTCATGATTCTAACCCCATGGAGGGATGTTGTGTATGGCGCCTTAAAGCATGAACATGAAACTCAGAATATAACCTACCTGTGGAGAATAAATGACCAAAACCTCTCAGAAGTTTACAGACTGAAGCTGTCAGAGGACAATTGGACTTTCACTTATTCAATGTCACAACTGACATTAATCTATAACTGAATGGGTGTCATTTGAAATGACCCATTCAACCTGAGTGTTAGCTAGGAGTAATTTCTGTTTCATCATGGATGTTCGTGTATAAAGACAGAAGATCAGAATCAGAACAATAGGCCCATCTTAAGTTGCACACACTCACCATGCAGATACATAAGCTTGCCAGAGTATCTTGATGTCATCCACACACATTCATCCTCATCCAACATGGAGCTAGAATGTTTTAGAGGGACTTCCATTGAAGGGCTCCTGGTGATAGAGAAACATGGGACATCTGAGATTCATGCTCATTGAACACTGTGTGTCTGTTTTGGGTTTATGCTGGGGATGGATCAGGAGCTTGTACATGCTACATTAGAAATTTTCTACTAATCTGCCCCTTAAGCTCAGGTTGGAACCTGTTTAA
>NW_022196904.1:15044878-15045680 GCF_008632895.1 Mastomys coucha
ATAGGTAAGAGTATATAACACATACCTTTGAATCAATGTTCTCTGTACTCAACAGCAGAACCCTTCTGCACCCTCTGGGCAAAATGGGGAGACCAGAGAAGGGCCAGAAAATGTAGGGGGAGCCCATGCACATATGCTTTTTCCTTTGAAGAAAAATGTCTAAGGATTTACCTTTGAAAATTTGCAGACAATCCTCTCTTTGAGAGAATGCTCATCCTTTGGAGGACCACTACTTTCAACTTAAGTCCAGGTCTTCCCAGGAAAAATTTGGAAGCTCATTTAATCACTTCCTGTGCTCAATAGAATTAGGAGATCTGCAGAGCACATCCCATCTGTACTGAAGGGTTCAGGGCAGGTTACATTTGACTTGTTGACCATGCCTGTTGTATGCCTAGATATGAGATTGCAGTGATCTCCAGGGAGCAATATAAGGACATATAATCAATACTCAGAAAAATACTTTAACCATGTCTTTCCCATGTAGACTGGTTTTCATCCCTAAGTCTACTAATCCAGAGATAACATTCTAGACTCTACTCTGACCTACCAGCCACTTTCTAGAAAATTGACTTAGGTGACCAAAGAAAATCATAGATAACATGGTCTCATCCAACACACAGTTCAGAAACCACATGAAGCTAGAAGGTTTCATTGAAACCCTCAGTAGGAAAAAGGAGCACAATTTTTTTCTAGGACACATGTCACCTCTTCTCCAACACTGAAGACATGAAACTCCCACACAACTGCTTTAGGACATTTATCCTGCATCAGGAATTTGACTGGTGATAAATGATTGCTAGTC
>NW_022196904.1:15047811-15050773 GCF_008632895.1 Mastomys coucha
AAAGGGGGCCTCTGAAAAAGCTGAACATCAGAGAAAAAACAGCTTACATTGCCAGGGGTTCATATTCAATTCTCTCCCTTATGTAGTTTCTTTAGGAACAATATGGTAGCCAAGTGGAATAACGTAGAAAAATGTCTAAAGCCTCCACAAAAGCCCAGGGAACACATGGGCAGACCCATCACACTGCTCACCAAACAGAAGAAATGGTAGCATCATCTTGAAACTCTTCATGGGAGAGTGGAGCCCATCCGCTGTTTCCAGGAATCAGGTTACTTACTCCCATAAACCTAAAGTGTGAAATTCCATAAACCTGGTCAGAATTCTCCACTGAGAATAGTTCTGCCCCTTTCCTCATGCACCACTCCCTTTGAGACCTTCTCAGGAATCTCTGTCTTCTTCCAACTGAAATAAATTCCAACTTTTTATTAGATTTTTTTAATTTACATTTCAAATTATATCTCCTTTTACAGTTTCCCCTCTGAAAAAAAAACCCTGTTTCCTTCCCCCTCCCCCTGCACACCAACCCACCCTATCCCACTTCCTGGCCCTGGCATTCCCCTACACTGGGGCATAGAACCAAGGGCCTCTCCTCCCATTGATGATCGACTTGGCCATCCTCTGCTATATACATGCTGCTGTAGTCATGATTCCTACCATGTGTGCTCTTTGGTTGGTGGTTTAGTCCCTGATAGATATGAGGGCACTAGTTAGTTTATATTGTTGTACATCCTAAGGTGCTGCAAACCCTTCAGCTCCTTGGGTCCTTTCTCTAGCTCCCTCATTGGACCTGCACTCAGTCCCATGGATGGCTGTGAGCCTCTACTTCTGTATTAGTCAGGCATTGTCAGAGCTTCTCAGGAGACAGCTATACCAGGCTCTTGTCATCCAGCACTTGCTGGCATCCACAATAGTGTCTGGGTTTGATGACTGAATGTGGAAAGGATTCCCAGGTGGAACAGTCTCTGGATTGTCCTTCTTTTAGTCTCTGCTCTATAATCTGTCTCTGCAACCCCTTCCACGGTTATTTTGTTCCTCCTTCTAAGAAGGAACAAATTCTATTTTATAGAATATTGAGATCACAGGACAGTGCAGTTAAGTTTGTGCTTTACACAGGAAGCACAGTGACTTTCTTTGGTGCTGACAGACCAAATCTAGGTCATAGCAAGTCAGTTCTGAGATAATCTGATGTCTCATCAATGTACAGGGATGCTTATAAGCCTTTTTGATTAAAGTGTTATTTGGAGAACTAAAGTATAAAGAGAGAAAGAGGAGAGGGACACCGAGCAGTACTGAGAGTAGCGTGGGCAGAGCAGTGTTTTGAACTCGCACCCACCCACAGCTCATGAGACTCTGAGAGATGCTGCTGCCTGTGAGGAGGCTCAGCTCAGAAGGGAGAAAGGACAATAGAGTTTGGGAGCTGTTATGTAGCAGAAGTTTCACAGTGAAAGGACTGGTCAGGCCACAGAGACCGGGGAGATACCCTTGCATGCCTTAGCAAGGGCTGTATTTTCATTCTTTCTATTTTAAGTGAATTTCAAACACTCAATTTAACTCAGAAATGAGATGCTGGGATGAAACTCTGATAGAACAGAGAGGCAGAGAAAGTGTCCAGCTTGCCTTCCTTATCAGTCCATATCCCAGAAGGAATTTCTCCTTCTCTACATCATCTCAGAAACACCTCAAATGGAATGTCCCTCTCTTCTACTTCCTGTGCATCTCTCTATCCATCCAGAATCCCTCTTACATTCTGTTTTTTCCTATGTTCAGTTCCTGTGAACTGGTTGCTTGCTATGCCTCTTGGCCTATGGTTGACTTTTTAAAATATTTTTTACAGTAAACAGATTAAAGGTGAAGTAAAGGTGTGTGCTGTGGCTGAGCCAGACCACAACTAGAAACAGTTTTTTGAGTAAATAACACAGTCTCAGGATTCACAGTATGATCAAGTATCCTGCAATATTTCCCCCTTTTTCTGTAACTAAAAATATTTTAACTCGAATACAAGAAAGTTATTTGCTGTTGTGGTCTGGGAATTGCCACACAAATCATACATACAACATTCTCTGTTAAGCAAGAATAGCTTACTGAATGCACAGCATATTAGGTATCCAGGACCACAAAAAGGAAAAACCTAATTGTGGCACCAGTCTGTCCTCAGGGAAGGCTTTTTATATGGAAAACCAGGTTCACAAGTTTGAAGGCAAGTAGTGAAGTGGTACATTTTTGAGTAACTAGGCGAAATATTATCAGCTAACCTTTAAACTGCCTGGTCCTGAGTGAGGAAGGAAGGGTGGAGCACAGGTGGTGAACAGGAGAATTTCAGAACATTAAGACAACAGAGTACAAGTGATTCAACCATAACTTTTTGGCTTATTTGTAGCATTCTTTAGTGTCAGCTATGGATAATTACCTTGGGATGAAGAGTCTGAAAATCTGAACTTAATTTTAACTTGTGAACAAAATGGAGACTGAATACAAAATGGCTACAGTTATGTTAAAAGGAGCAGGCCTGGACATTTACAGTAATGAAGTATTTTTCCCCAAGCTTTCCAGATATCCATCTTGGTTGTATCTGATAGTCTTAGGATGAAGGATTTTTGAGTTCAAAGTTCTGTAAATTTTTCTTGTCGGTCTCTTATGAAGTCGGGAATTTGAATGTCCTGAGCAGTTCTTAGTTCAAAGCTGATCTTTGGATGATTGTCAGCTTAGTCGCAATCCTAGCTAGGAAGAACACAGCAGTCCACCCAAAGGTATCACCTGTTTGTGAAGAATCTGCTGGCAGAAGAGGCGTGGGACAGTTTTTTTTCTAGTGGCTAGTGTTACCACAATCTGGGTGGATTCATCAGTAAAGGACCCTAATATCTTTTCTCAGACCTCAGAGGTTACTGTTAGGAATGGTAGAAAACTTAAATATTTTAAATGGAATATTAAGCAGATCTCAGAAAGTTTTGAGGACCTCAGTCTA
>NW_022196904.1:15051417-15060890 GCF_008632895.1 Mastomys coucha
AATTAGGATATGTACCAGTTCCACTCTAATACATTTCCTTCCATGACTGAGCCTGCTAGGGACTCTGTCCTTGAAAGGATCCAATCTTTCATTTTAAGGGGCAACCTTTTGACCATAGGATGGTTGACAAAATACTGAGTATAAGGTTTCCAATGCCTCTTAAAATGTCCAGATTAGTTTCTCAAAGGGAGAATATTTATTCTCCATATAAGAAAAGTGTTTGCAATAGAAGCCAAGAGGCAAATGCTGGTAGATTCCTTTTTGATTTATAAAGAGTCCCTAGTCACAAATACCAATAAATATTATATCCATAATTAGGGTATCATCTGGTTCAATATTGGTCAGGGCTGCATGAATGGAGATGACTTTACAGGCAGTCACAAAAGCTGCTCGCTGCTCATTTCCCCATTGAAAATTAGCTAAATTCCTAGTAACCCTGTAGAGGGTTTTTATACTAATCTATAAATGTGATATGTGATTTATCTAGTGTACAAACATATAAATTAGGAGTTGTATGTGTGTTTTGTCCCTGGGTAATGTGTGGCTCTACCACCTTGTTCACTGTAACTCTGTAGTTTGCAAAACAACTAAATTGTAGAGATCAGTTTGTCTCTGCTGGGATTAAAGGCATGGCTATCACCACCCTGCTAAAATATTTAACTTAGGTTCAAATCACTGCAATTCTTTTTTTTTATTTATTATTTACTAAATTATTTTTATTATTTATTATTTGTTAAAAAGATTATTTTTAATATATTAAATATTAATAGAGATTAAATATATTAAATGTAATATATTAAATATTATATCTATATTATTGCTTTCATGTTTTTTACAATCTAGTCATTGCCTCCCTTCTAGTCTGCCCTTCCACAACTCCTCATTCCATTCCTTCCCCCCCTGTCTCCTGGAGGATGCCTGCTGGCCCCCTTTCTTCATGCCAGGCTTCCCTATTCCCTGGGCCCTTGTCTTTCGACTGTTAGGCTACTCTTCTCCAACTGAGGACAGACTAGGTAGTACTCTGTTGTATATGTGTCAAGGAGCCTCCAACCAGCTCATGTATGCTGCCTGGTTGGTGGGTCAGTGTCTGAGATATCTCAGAGGTCTGGGTTACTTGAGACTGCTGGTCTCCCTACAGGGTCACCCTCCTTCTCAGATTCTCCCAGCCTTCCACTAATTCAACCCCAGGGGTTTTTGACTTCAGATCAATAGTTGGGTGTAAGTATCTGTGTCTGTCTCTGTCAGCTGCTTGTTGGGCCTCTCAGAGGGTGGTCATTCTAGGCTCTTATCTGTAAGCACACCATAGCCTCGGTAATAGTGTCAGGCTTTGAAGCCTCCCCTTGAAATGAATCTCAAGTTGGGCTGGTCACTGGACCACCTTTCCCTCAGTCTCTTCACCATTTTTGTCCCTACAGTTCTTTTAGACAGGAACAATTCTGGGTCAGAGTTTTTGTCTGTGGGATGGCCATCCCTCCACTTGCTGCCCTGTCTTTCTCTTGGAAGTGGACTCTACAAGTTCCCTCCCCCCATTCTTGGGCATTTTATCTAAAGTCCCTCCCTTTGAGTACTGAGAGTGTTTCACCTCCCAGGTCTCTGGTACTTTCTAGAGGTTCCCTCCCCCAACCTCCACCTCCCCTCTGCTAGGTTTCATATTTCCATTTATTCTGCTGGCCCTCAGAGCTTCTTTCCTCTCTCCCCCCATAACCAATCATGTTCCCCTTTCCCTTCCCCTTCTCTCCCATGTAGGTCACTTCTTCCCTGTGCCTCCCTTAATTGCTTTCTTCTCTCTCCCAAGTGGGATTGGAACATCCTCACTTGGGCCCTTCGACTTGGTAACCTTCTTGAGTTTTGTGGATTATATCCTAGATATTCTATAATATTTTTGGCTAATATCCACTTGTTAGTGAGTACATAGTATGCATGTCCTTGTCTGTTTGATTACCTCACTTAGGATATTTTCTAGCTCCATCTATTTGCCTGCAAAATTCATGATGTCCTTGGTCTCGACTGCTAAATAGTATTCCAGTGTGTAAATGAACCACAATTTCTGTATCCATTCTTTCATTGTGGGATATCTGGGTTGTTCCAAGTTCTAGCTATCACAGATAAGGTTGCTATGAATGTGGTGGCACATGTGTTCCTTTGGTATATAGGTGGGCAGCTTTGGGGTATATGCCAAGAGTGGTATAGCTGGGTCTTCAGGTAGAACTACTTCCAATTTTCTGAGGAACCTCCAGATTGATTTTCCAGACTGGTTGTACCAGTTTTCAGTCCCACCAGAAATGGAGGAGTGTTTCTCTAGCTCCATGTTCTTCCCAACATGTGAGTTTTTGACATTAGCCATTCTGATTTGTGTAATGTGGAATCTTACAGTTGTTTTGATTTGCATTTACCTAGTGAGTAATGACTTAGGGACATTTCTTTAGGTTCTTTTCTGCCACTTGAGATTCCTCTGTTGTGAATCTCCTCTTTAGTTCTATACTTCATTTTTTGATTGGGCTGTTTGGTTTTTGTGGAGTGTAGCTTCTTGAGTTCTTTATATATTTTGAATTTTAGCCCTCTATCAGATGTGGGGTTGATGATTTGTCCTATTAACTATTTCCTTTGCCTTACAGAAACTTTTCAGTTTTATGAGGTCTCATTTATAAGTTCTTGACCTTAGAGCCTGAGTCACTGGAGTTCTTTTTAGGAAATATCCCACCCCCCACCCAATTGAATGAATTCAATGAATTCAAGGCTCTTTCCCATTTTCTTTTCTATTCAATTCAGTGAATCTGGTTTTATGTTGAGGTCCTTGATTCACTGGGACTTGAACTTTGTACAGTGACACAAAAGGATCTATTTTCATTTTTCTACATATTGATTGCCAGTTAGACCAGCAGCGTTTTATTGAAGATGCTCTCTTTTTTCCATTGTACATGTGTGGCTTCTTTGTCAAAGATCAAGCGTCCGTAAATGTGTGGGGTTTATTTCTGTGTCTTCAATTCTACTCCATTGATCAATCTGTCTGGCTCTGTTCCAATATCATGCAGGTTTTATTACTATTACTCTGTAGTACAGCTTGAGGTGAGGGATGGTGATTCTCTCAGGAGTTCTTTTGTGGTTAAGGATTGTTTTTTACTATCATGGGTTTTTTCTTTTTCCATATGAAATTGAAAATTGCTCTTTCCATGTCTGTGAGGAATTGGGCTGGAATTTCAATGGGGATTGTATTGAATCTGTAGACTGGTTTTGTTAGGAGAGCCATTTTTACTATGTTAATCCTACCAATCCATGAGCATGAGAGATCTCTCCATTTTCTGAGGTCTTCTGCAATTTCTTTCTTGAGAGACTTGAAGTTCTTGTTATGTGTATCTTTCACTTGATTGGTTAGAATTACCCTAAGATATTTTATATTATTGAGACTGTTGTGGAGGATTTGTTTCCCTATTTCTTTCTCTGTGTGATTATCATTTGTATAAAGGAAGGCTTCTGATTTGTTAGAATTAATTTTATATCCAGCCACTTTGCTGAAGTTGTTAATTAATTGTAGAAGTTCGCTGGTACAATTTTTGGGGTAGCTTATGTATACTATAAAATCATCTGCAAATGGCAATACCTTGACTTCTTTTTACCTATTTGTATCCCCTTGATCACCTTTTTGTTGTCTTATTGCTATAACTAGAACTTCAAATACTATATTGAATAGATACGTGTGGGCCTGAATGCCAGAGGCTTTCCAAGGAGATCTCTGGCCCAGCTTGGTTCAGGAGCCCTAGTAAAGGGAATCAAGTGAGCACAGGCAGAGACTGCTCTGCTGTGTCTTCCAGGCTGCTCTGTTTCTGCTCGCTGCTCTTCCTTGAGTCTGGTCTGACTGGACTGACAGGCTGACGAGCCAGTGAGGAGTGCGGTGCAGCTTCAGGCTGTGTTTTTGGGGAGAAGACCTCTTCCCAAGTGTTACAGCTCTTAGAACAAAAGGCTCAGACAATCTTTCATGCCTTTTGTTTCCCTGGATATGATACACACACACACACACACACACACACACAGACACACACACACACACACGCGCGCGCGCGTGCGTGTGCGCGTGCGTGTGCGCGTGCGTGTGCATGTGTGTGTGTGTGTGTGTGTGTGTGTGTGTGTGTGTGTGTGTGTGTGTGTGCTTTGGGGGTTATTCAGATTTCAACAGCAGTTCTCTCTCATTGGTTTGGGCTGAGAATATTTGCATGTAAGAAGGCTTGACAAATATTACACACTTCTCCTGCTGGGGCTGTTGTGGGCAGTTTGGGCTGAAATCTGAGCCAAGGTCTCAGGAGCTACTACCGAACTCCTGCCGTACCTTGTGAACAAATTTGCTCTGCTCAGTGGGTACTCCAGGGTTCCAAGGATGAAAGTTGACTGGACCCAGGCTGCCAGAACAGCTCACTGCCCCACAGATATGTGGAGAATGTATAGCCCCAAT
Source organism: Mastomys coucha (assembly GCF_008632895.1). NCBI lineage: Eukaryota > Metazoa > Chordata > Mammalia > Rodentia > Muridae > Mastomys > Mastomys coucha. Next base: position 15,055,862 of record NW_022196904.1, read on the forward strand.
TTTAGTGGGATTGCTTTAAGTTGGTTTGCTGTATATTGGTTTTATTATGTTTAAGTATGGACTTTGAATTCCTGATATCTAATACTTTTAACATGAAGAGGTGTTATATTTTGTCAAACACTTTTTCAGCATCTAATAAGATGATCATGTAACTTTTCTCTTGAGTTTGTTTATACAGTCAGTAGTGTTGAAGAATTTTTATATATTGAACCAACCTTACATCCCTGGGATGAAGCCTACTTGACCATGATGAATGATGGTTTTGATGTGTTCTTGGATTCTTTAGAAGAATTTTATTGAGTATTTTTGAACTGGTATTCATAAATGAAATTGGTCTGAGATTCTATTTCTTTTTTTTTTTTTTAGGTCTTTGTGTGGTTTAAGTATCAGTTTAATCGATGCTTGGTAGAATAAATTAGATAGTGTTCCTTTTGTTTCTATTTATAGAATATTTTGAGGGATGCTCCTATTAGCTCTTCTTTGTAGGTCTGGTAGAATTCTGCACTAAAGCCATGTGGTCCTGGGCTAATATTTTTTTTTTTTGGTTGGAAAGTTTTTAATGAATTCTTCTATTTCTTTAGGGGATATGGGACTGTTTAGATAGTTTACATGCTTGTGGCTTAACTCTGGAATGTGGTATCTGTCTAGAAAATCATCCACTTTTTCTAGATTTTCAAGTTTTGTTGAGTACAGGCTTTTGTAGTAGGACCCAATGATTCTCTGTTTTCCTTAGTTTCTGTTATGTCTCCCTTTTTATTTCTAACTTTCGTAATTTTAATACTGTCTTTGTACCCTTTAGTTAGTTTGTCTGGGGTTTATCTATCTTGTTTATTTTCTCAAAGAACCAGCCTTTGGTGTTGTTGATTTTGTGCATTATTCTCTTTGTTTCTATTTGGTTGATTTTTACCCTGAGTTTGACTATTTCCTGTCTTCTACTTCTTTTGGATTTGGTTCCTTTTTTTGTTGTTGTTCTAGGGATTTCAGGTGTGCTGTTATGTTGCCAGTGCAAGACCTCTACAATTTCTTACTTAGGGTACTTATTGCTATGACTTTCCTCTTAGCACTAGGAAGTCTTTAATTTCTTTATTTCCTCCCTGACCAATTTATTATTGAGTAGAGAGTTGTAGAGAGTTTCCATGAGTATGTGGGTTTTTGTTTGTTTTCATTGTTATTGAAGTCTAGCCTTAGTCTGTAGTAATAGGATGCATGGGATTATTTCAATCTTATTGTACCTGTTGAGGCTTATTTTTGATTAATTATATGGTCAGTTTTGGAGAAGGTACCATGAGGTACTGAGAAGATGGTATATTCTTTTGGTTCAGAGTGAAATGTTCTGTATGTATCTGTTAAATCTATTTGTTTTAAAACCTTTATGAGTTTCACTGTGTCTGTTTAGTTTCTGTTTCAATGACATGTCTATTGGTAAGAATGTGGTGCTGAAGTCTCCCACTGTTATTGTGTAGGGTTCAAGGTGTTTGGAGCTTTAGTAAAGTTTCTTTTTTTAAAAAAGATTTATTTATTTTATGTGTATGAGTACACTGTAGCTGTACAGATGGCCATGAGTCATCATGTGGTTGCTGGGAATTGAACTCAGGATGCCCTGCCTGCCCCAGCCCCTCTCACTCCAGTGTAATACACTGTAGCTGTCTTCAGATGCTCCAGAAGAGGGCGTCAGATCTCATTACAGGTGGCTGTGAGCCACCATATGGTTGCTGGGATCCAAACTCAGGACCTTCAGAAGAGCAGTCAGTGTGCTCTTCTTACCAGCTGAGCCATCTTGCCAGCCCTGTAAAGTTTCTTTTACAAGTGTGGGTACCCTTGAATTTGGGGCATAGATATTCAGAATAGAGACTTTTTCTTGGTGGATTTTTCTTGTGATGAATATGAAGTGTCCTTCCCCAACTCTCTTGGTAACTTTTGATTGAAAGTCTATTTTATTGGGTATTAGAGAGGTAACTCCTACTTGTTTCTTGGGACCATTTGCTTAGAAGAATTTTATCTAGCTTTTTACTCTGAGGTATTGTCTCTTTGTCACAGAAGTATGTTTCTTGTATGCAGGATGATGCCGGATCACGCTTGTATATCCTGTCTGTCAGCTTCGTCTTTGTGTTGGAGAGTTGAGTCTGTTGATATTGAGAGATATTAAAGACAGATGATCATTAGTTACTGATACGTTTGTTTGTGTAGGTGGCATTACATTCTCTCTCTTTTCTTTTCTTGTAAGATGATTACTTTCTTGGTTTTTTCTTTGGTGTTATTACCCTCCATGTGTTGAAGTTTTCCTTCCAGAATCCTCTGTAGGACTGAATTGGTAGATAGATATGGTTTAAATTTGGTTTTGACATGGAATATTTTGGTTTCTCTATCTATGATGATTAAGAGTTTTTCAGGGTATAGTAGCCTGTTTTGGCATTTGTGTTCTCTTTGGGTCTGCATGGCATCTTTTCAGGCTCTTCTGGCTTTTAGTGTCTTTCTTGTGAAATTTGTTGTAATTCTGATAGGTCTGCCTTTATAGGTTTCTTGGCCTTTTCCCTTATAGCTTTTAATATTTCTTTGTTCTGGGCATATAGTGTTTTGATTATTAAGTGTTGGGAGGATTTTCTTTTCTGGTCCAATATATTTTGTGTTCTATATGCATCTTGTACATTTATGGGCATGTCTTTCTTTAGGTTAGGGAAGTTTTCTTTATTGTCACGGCCACTCCAATGAAGTCTTGTGACAAGCACAAAAGCTTGGCCACAGACCAGAGGCATAAAAGGTTCAATGGAAGCTAGTCTCTTGGAATTCATTCATGGCATTCCTAACTCAGAGGTAGCCCAGATATGTCCTTGCAAACTCGAGTGATAGGTGCCCACCAAGATATGATTTACTATAGCTAAACAAAATTGGACATTGTTCTCTGACCTTTACCAATGTTCCAACATCTTAGCTAAACCCTGGCTTGGAATTTTGTAAAGAATGTTACCCATCCAGACTAATTGCTTTTGGCATTGTTAGAGAGATAGTAAAGGGGATAGGGCATTGAAACTTACAAAATGGGAGTTGTTTATCCCAGAGCAAGGTCAAGTAGAATCCTCATTTTCGGTCATGTATGGCAGCTGAGCCACTTCTAGGAATTAGCAAGAATGAGACTCCCTGGGACATGCCTCTACTAGCCCAGAAGATTAGCATAGTGGGCATTTTACTAAGGATAGGTGGGACCTTGAGCTGAGTGTTTGTGAGACAGTGTACAGTAGAGAGCATTCTAGATTTTGAGATTTGAGCTCTGAGCCTCATGTAGTCTCCAGCACCCTGGGCCCAGAGGGCTAGGGCCTGGGAGGTGCAGCACCTGTCCAGAAGAGCTGGCTTCTTTAGACCAAGTGTGTTTCAGGTGTCCTCAGATGTACCCTGATTGCTGAGCCAGAGATTTTTCATTTTTCTTTTGTAATGACTGTAAAAGTCTGGTGCCGTTTTTGAGAAATACATTCAGATCCTGCACTTCCTTGTGTTGTATCTGTCATTTCTTCAACAATACCTTGTCAACCTGACTAGGACCCTGTTCCCCTGCGGGTTGAGGGAGGCCCAGACTGGCCAGTCCATGGCAGGTGGCGCCCGGAACATGGACTCTGGCAAGTAAGACCTTTTCCTTCCTTCTTTTTTCTTTCTTTCCTTCTTTCTCAGACAAGGCTAAGGATCTCACAAAAAAAGTTTTGCAGGCTTGCTGGTAAAAGATAACCAATCAAAAAGGCAAGTAACCATTATCATGTGGCAGTCTGAGCTAAAAATCATGTCTAGATGTCTCACCAGCAGTAGTACAGATGGCTTATGCTATAGATATGTAATGATTGAAATTCAGTGCCTATAAGAACTTTGGGAATGAGAAATGTTCTCAAGGAAATAAGATTACATGTTTTGGCCATGGAAAATTGGGACACCTGAGGAAGGATTGTAAAAATCCCTCAGGAAACAAGAAGTGTCTTCTTCCAGGGAGGCATTGGAGGAATGAATCAAAGTTCCATAAAAATGGGGCTCCACTCATTAACGAAGTGGGTGAAAATAGTTAGACAATAAACTGGCCAGGTGGTGGTGGCTCACACCTTTAATCCTGGCACTTGGGAGGTAGAAACAGGCAGATTTCTGAGCTATACAAATGGCATCAGAGTTCAGTGTACACAGCAAAGGCTGATTTAAGTTGCCCTGCTCAAAAGCTGTTTTTAAAAAGGGGTCAGAAGCTTAAGTTCTAAACTCTTTGATTGATCTAGATTTATAAGATTTGTGTACCTGCTTCATTTGGTTTCTGACTAGTCTTAACGGTATAAATATGTCCTGTATGACTATTGGCTTATAAGTTATTAGGTATGATAAAAAGTTGTTACATCGGTAACTGAAAGCTAGCTTAAGACTAGTAACTCAGAACATTAAAGGTACATACGTGGCATAAAGTGGCCAAGATGGCCGAAATCTCAGCAGATGGACTCCAGCTGGAGTTTGACAGCCACTTGGTACAATCTAAGGGCCGAGGCTTGAGTTGAAGGTCATTTACCAGGCGGTAGAATTCAGAACAGCCATTTAGTAGCTGCTTAATATCATATAATAGCCATACTTTAAACTATGGGCTTTGTGCCAGGCAATAAAAATTTTCATAGAGTAGTAAAAGTTAAAAAGCAGCTGTGGCCAGTATGGGTCTGCTGCCATCTTTTTAAAATGAGCTTAATTAGATAGAGTGGTAAAAATAAAATTTAAGATTGGAAAGATATCAGTGAAAATTTATTTGGTATCAAAATGAAAGGCTGGAGAATCTTAGAATTTAAAATGAGGGCATTTAATAGGAATGTATGTATAATGTATAATCTTTACCTAAAAGGGGGCATGGAAAACCTCTGCCACAAGCCAAAAATGTGGAGTAGCTAGTTCCAGGAACTTGGCTAACTCAGAGCCTCAGGGCTCTGGTTCCCTATACCTGCCCCTCCTGACTGATCCATAATGAGGGTGGAACTAGGAATGAAGGTCTACTGGTTTATGGGACTCTCCACCCTGTCGACCAGTAGAT
>NW_022196904.1:15061093-15067236 GCF_008632895.1 Mastomys coucha
TTGGGTCCCTCTGAAATTTTCCACTGTTTTTATGTTATGTTTCCTTGGTAACTCTCTCCCCACCCCCAGCTTGTGGTTTTTCCCTTTAAATACCCCTCACTTCATGTGTTCAGGGTTGAACTCCTCTGGCCAACATGGTCACGAGATCGACCCCAGTACCTGCCTATCCCAAGTAAACCTCATGTGAGTGCAGCAAGTTTGGTCTCTCGTGAGTTATTGGGTGGTCGCGTCACCCTGAGACTTGAGTAAGGATCTCCCCAGTTCTGGGGGGTCTTTCAAAACAGGCTCTTGATAAACTGTTTCAAAAGAGTTTGTGCTACTAAAAACAGTTCAGAGACCCTCAAACAGAGTATCCTTTTGTTACAAGCAATGCTTTTATAACACCAAGGTTATAAAAAATGTTTTAAGTAAAAATCAGCTTGAAAATGGGTCAGGGATAAACAGCAAAATTGCCCTTGTAATCTGACCTCACTACAGGAGATATAATCTTTGGGTGTAACTTAGTTGGTATGTGCAGTGAAATATTCACATTTGAGTTAATGCAAAAGCACACAGAGGCCTCAGTGAGGCCTGAGAGGCATTCCTTTTGTTTTACAAACCCTGCCTAGTGAAGTCTTCCTTTCCTCACCTCCCCCTTACCTCCAGGAAATTGTTTTTAAAACAAAAACAGCATTATTGCAAATTTATCCATGTGTGGTTCAATGGTCAATTTTGGAGAAGGTACTGTGAGGTAGATTTAGTTTATGTGGCTATCTTCCTTTTGTTTTTTTAAAAGAAGATTATTTTCTTGCTTTTTCTAGGGTGTAGTTTCCCTCATTGGGTGGAGTTTTCCATTCATTATCCTTTGTAGAGTTGGATTTGTAGAAAGATATTTTGTAAATTTGGTTTTGTCATGGAATATCTTGGTTTATCCATCTTTGGTAATTGAGAGTTTTGCTGGGTATAGTAGCCTGGGATGGCATTTGTGTTCTCTTAGGGTCTGTATGACATCTGCCCAGGATCTTCTGCCTTTTATAGTCTCTGGCAAGAAATCTGATGTAATTCTAATAGGACTGCCTTTATATGTTACTTGACCTTTTCCCTTTACTGCTTTTAATATTCTTTCTTTGTTTAGTGCATTTGGTGTTTTGATTATTATGAGATGTGTTAAATTTCTTTTCTGGTCCAATTTGTTTGGATTTCTGTAGACTTCTTATATGTCCATGAGTATCTCTTTCTTTAGGTTAGGGAAATTTTCTTCTATAATTTTGTTGAAGATATTTTCTGGCCCGTTAAGTTGGGGATATTTGCTTTATTTCCTACCTATTATCCTTAGCTTTGGTCTTCTTATTGTGCCCTGGATTTCCTGGATGTTTTTATTTAGATGCTTTACACATTTGGCATTTTCTTTGACTGTTGTGTCATTTTCTATGGCATCATCTGATCCTGAGATTCTCTCTTCTATTTCTTGTATTCTGTTGGTGATTTTTGCATTTTATGACTCCTGATCTCTTTTCTAGGTTTTCTAACTCTAGAGTTGTCTCCCTTTGTGAGATCATGGATGGTTTAATTCATTTCCTTCACCTGTTTGTTTGTATTTTCCTGTAATTCTTTAAGGGATTTTTGTTTCCTCTTTAAGGGCTTCTGCCTGTTTATCTGTGTTCTCTTATATTTCTTTAAGGGAATTATTTATGTCCTTCTTAAAGTCCTCTATCGGCATCATGAGATGTGATTTTAAATCTAAACCTTGCTTTTCTGGTGTGTTAGGATATTCAGGAATTGCTCTGGTGAGAGAACTGCTTTCTGATGATGCCACATAACCTTAGTTTCTGTTGGTAAGGTTCTTGTGGCTTCCTTTCACCATGTGATCATCTCTTATTTTCATTGGTCTTGCTGTCTCTAGCTTTATTTTGTCACTCCTGTGGTCCTGAAATACTGTGTCAGCACTCCTGGGAGATCAGCCCTCTTGTGGTGGGACCTATGTACAGAGGGATGTGGAACAGCCCCAACTCCCAGATGCAGATGGTAACCAAAAGCATATGGTCTCAGCTTCTCCACTGTTGCTGTGCCCTGTGTGCTCCTGCTTGGTCCTGCTCCAGACTGATATTGGAGAGAAGGTGAAGACCTCACTTCTGAGACTGGGAATGAGAACACTCCTGGGAGCTCTCTCCTAGTAGGACCTGTGCACAGAGGGCTGTGGAACAGCCCCAGGTCCTGGCTGCAGATTAGTAGGTTTTTATGCTTTGTATTTCTTTGACTTTTCTGTCAATATCTTCTAAGGTATCTTCTACAACTGAATTTCTCTGTTACATGTCTTGTGTTCTGTTGGTGATGCTTGCATCTATATCTCTTGTCTGCTTTCCTAGGTCTTTCATTTCCAGGGTTGCCTCCATTTGTGTTTTCTTTATTGTTTCTACTTCCAGTTTTAAATCTAGGACTGCTTGGTTCAATTCCTTCACTTGTTTTTCTTTTTTCTTCTGTATTTCTTTAAGGAATTTATTTGTTTCCTCTTTAAGTGCTTTTACTTGATTTTTTGTTTGTTTGTTTTGCTGGATTTGTTTCAGTGAGCTATTTATATCCTCTTCAAAGGACTCTATTATCTTCATGAGATAGGATTTTAGGTCAGCATCATGGTCTCTTGCTGCTCACAGGGCAACAAAACCCATAGTCTGAAGGCTTCCCAGGGGATCTGCTGCACCCAGGGCAACAAATCATTAGCATGTATGCCCTTCTGAACAACCCACAGCCTAAAGGCCTCCCAGAAAATCTGCTGCAGACAGGGCCAGTGTTTTGGAACATTCAGGGCTTGCTATGTAGAGAGAACTGTGTTCTGCTTGTGACAAAGTATGTTGGTTTCTTTTGTTTATGGTCTTATGCTTGCCTCTCACCCTCTAGTTATCTCAGGTGTTAACTGGCCTAGGTGTCTCTGTCTGGAACACACCTCCTTTGTCCCTGGCTTGCTGCAGGTCTCCTGGAATACTTCTGGTCCTGTTGGCAGCAAATCTCCCAGGATGCCTTCAGACTGTGGGGTCTTTTGTCCTGGGTGTCATGTCCTGCTTATAGACAACCTGTACAATCTGTGATTGTTCTTGAAAATTCCTTTTAATATTTTGTTTAAAAGCATTCTTTATTTCTTGGTTTGTTTCTGAGATTGAAGGAAGGTTAATTTTTGTGCTTTTTATTGCTCTGACAAATCATGGCCCCATAAATTCAAGGCACTATTAACCACATATGGCTTTAATTTTCCTATTTGACCTTCTGTTTCTATGCACTTAAGTCATCTCACAGTTTACTTTACCTGTGATGATCCAAATCCCTAGGAGCTGAAAATTGACCTGAACAGGCCCATTTTGATGCCAAGATTTTTCTGAAATTATTGTGACATTAGCTTCTATGTCTACTAGACTTCAATTTCAAATCCATTTATTTGTATTTTTAGCTTCTGTGTCTGATAATTTACAGAAGTTTTCCAAAATACTTATTTTCTGATCTGTCCTGAATTTTTTGTTTTATTTATTGAAGCTGTTACATCCTTGATTACATCCAGAGCAATTTGTTTCTAAGATGACCCATTAAATCATTTAGTTGCTCTGTGATTGAGTTTCTCTGATCCTGACAGGGAATGATTTAATTGAATTGAATATTGGGGTCTGCAGGAGGCCCCTTAGGGTGTTTTTGGATGACAATGTGTCACCTTTCTATTCCTTATTGATCTGCATTCATTTAGTTCAATGCCTGCCTTTTCCATACCTTCTGACTACTCTAGAAGGGTAGGGCTTCCTTTTTAGATTTTCTTTAGAAAAAAACCTTGTTTCTAAAAATATTTTGCCTTCAATTCTTTTTCTAATGCCCTTGCTTACTACAATTAAATCATTTGAGATTCTGATTTTTCTTAAAACTTTTATAAATTACTTCTCCCATTAGAGTAGCATCATTAATGTGAGATCAGATATCAGCCATATTTCTAATACATCCATCTATAGATGTTGATCTTATCTTTAAAGTTCTGATCAGCCTTTTGCATTCTACATTAGGATTTTCAAATGCCAAAGATTTGATTGACATTTGTTTTACTTCTGATCTAATACTATTTTAATTAGAGCTGAGTTTAATCTTTGCAAAAAGAAATCACTGAAAATTTATTTTTGACTTTGTATAAATTTAGTAAGTGACTCTGACCTCATTCCTTATTCTTCAACCTTGTCCCAAGAACTTAAAGCTACTAATTGACATAGAACCAAGGTGTGATCATCAAATTTAAACTGGCTTTTTAATTTAATTTAATTTAATTTTTTTGAGACAGGGTTTCTCTGTGTAGCTCTGGCTGACCTGGAATTCACTCTGTAGACCAGGCTGGCCTCGAATTCAGAAATCTGCCTGCCTCTGCCTTCCAAGTGCTGGGATTAAAGGAATTCGCCACCACCGCCCAGCTTTAAGCTGCCTTTTTAAGTTAGCATATTGACCTTCACCTAGCAATTGAACTTGGGAAATATTAATACTTCTAGTGCTATTTCATTGTTCTATGTCCTTTGCTTCCTCTTTCTTATGTGTTTACATTTGTAATTGAGGACCAGCATTTACTATTGTTGTTACAAAGTATTTCCAGTCTTAGGAGGTAATGATATTCTGAGTTGCCCATGAATTTAATATCTGCTTCACGTAGTGTGAGTGCATACCATATAATATGATCATTTACTTGAATCTCCTTGTATTTAATAGGTTTATAGGATTCAATTTAAGTTTTTCATAATCATAGGGGTATGTCTTATCTACTGGTAGTTCTTGTATAGTAACTGGATTAACTAAGGTTGGTTTTATAATCACCTTGGGCTCCCCTCTTCAGTCTCATCATGTGGTGGTATAATAGACTCTTATCTAAATTCCTCTGTGTTTGAGTATTTTTCTTATTTTTCACTTATAAATCTATGACTATTGTGGATAAAATATGAATTAACAGACCAGTAGTAATTGTAATTGCCATTATGCCAATCTCAATTATATTTCTATTTTCTATTTTTATTTTCAAGCCATCTAAGGCAGCATTATATATAGGGTCCTAGCACCTTGTATTTTGGTATTTTCCATCCATAACTCTCTCCTTGAGAACTTTTCAGATGATTTACCAAATCCGATGACTTCTCAGGTTGTATGCATCTGACATGATTTCTCTGTCCTGGTGGGTTGTGCCATGCATTAGTGTGCCAAAATGGTGTTTTTGAAAAATAAAATCTCAATTTTACCAAAAATCCTCAGGAGCCAAATGCTTGGGTGAAAGTCTGCTAACTAAGAGAAACAGAGAAACACCTAGTTGACATTACTTCTTGGTTGTCATTGCTCTAATAGAGAGTTCTTATTCTCTATGCCTTCACAAAACCCTTTCAAACTGAATGTCTCCCCACTTCCTATATCTGTATACAAGACTCCCTGTTAATCTCCCTATGTTTTCTATGTTTACTCTCTGTCAACTGGTTGCTTGCCCTGACTCTTGACCTATGGTTGACTATACTTAATTCTGTTTAAAATAAACAGAAAGCTCTTAGACTAAAGGTAAAGCTGAACAGCACAACTAGAATCAGGTTTTTCCAGTGAGTAACAAAATCTCAGGGTTCACTGTGTGATCAAAATCCTACCATAGTGCATCAATTGTCAGTAGCTCATTCTAATAGGTGAGGAAGATCATGAGAATAAATCACTCTACTCTCTGGATTCTCTTAAGTAGGACAATGGCTTTAGAGGAGTCTCAGTGTTTTTAGGAGAGAATTCACAGAACCAGACAGAGGTTCAGCATCAGGAAGCTCAAAATGAAAAAGAAATGGTAAGGATAGATGTGAGAGTTTTCTTACATAAACTTAACCACTATTAAAATTTTCTGGAAAATGGCTTCTCAGCTATGATTTACCAAACCACAAAAGTCAAGCAGGTGTTGATCAGTGACATAGTTCAATGGATATAGGCATTTGCATCATTGTCTGATAACTTGAGAACCAATGAACTCAAGGTATCTTCTGTGTTCTGCACCTACCTACACACACTGTGACACACCCATGCACATGAACTCATAAAATGTAATTTGTAAATAAGTGTAAAAACTTTAAAAAATGAAGAAATTTAGCATGGTATGCTTAAATTTACTTTTTTTTTTTTTTTTTTTTTTTTTTTTTTTT
>NW_022196904.1:15067322-15074227 GCF_008632895.1 Mastomys coucha
TTTTTGAGACAGAGTTTCTCTGTATAGCCCTGGCTATCCTGGAACTCAGTCTGTAGACCAGGCTGGCCTAGAACTCAGAAATCCGCCTGCGTCTGCCTCCCAAGTGCTGGGATTATAGGTGTGTGCCACCACGCCTGGCTAATATTTTAAATAAATCTAAGGGAATATAGAGTCCTTTAACAAAAGAGATTCATTTATAGGTATCTGATTTTTTCCAGGATGCATTTTCTTAAAAATTATAAAACAAATCATAGTCTCATGATGCTACTGCTCTAGTTGACTACAAAACTGGCAGGTGACAAAAAGCTTGATGTTGAAGTCAGATGTTGACTGGAACCACAAGAGGAAGGGAACAATAACAAAGAGTCAGAGAGTTGAGTACAGAGTGTGTAGGGGAAAAGTCGTGGGATGCATCAACCCAATACCTATCTACACTGAATGTTAGCAGGTACATCAAGGGCAGTGAGTCAGATCCATGCTAACACCTGAGTAGAGAGTACCATGCAGAGGAAAATAGGAGTGCAGGAACACAAATTAGGACAGAGAGGCACTTACCCACACAGTTAGGCTTAACAATGAACACACCTGAGCAGGATAACTACCAAAAAGCATTCTAAATTATATGGATCTCTCTTTTTGCTTCTAGCATCTCTTTGGACATGTGAGCACCCTTCTCCCTATGCCAAGCTCACCATTGAGTCAGTGCCACCCAGCATTGCTGAAGGGGAAAGTGTTCTTCTACTGGTTCACAATCTCCCAAAAAATCTTCTATCCCTTTTCTGGTACAAAGGAGTTTTTGCAGTGAAGAAATTTGAGATTGCCAAACATATAAAAGCCACAAATACAAGTGTTCCAGGGCCTGCACACACTGGTCGAGAGACTGTATACAGCAATGGGTCCCTGCTGCTCCAGCAAGTTATGCAGAATGATACAGGATTCTATACTCTACGGACTATGAATACAGATCTGGAAGATGAAGTAGCACACGTGCAACTATACACAGACAGTAAGTGGTTCTCTGTGATTGTTTAGTGCAGGGTGGGGCTTAGACACACAGGATTGTCATGCCTGTACTGTGCCTCCTTCCCCCACTGCACTGTGTCCTCATGTTATGGTTTAAGCACTTAGTGCAGAAGACATACAGTGGAGCCAAACAGCCATAGATCAGAATTTGTTGTGTGACTCTCCCTGTACCAAACAAGTCATTGATAAGCAAATCAGCTTAAGAAGTCAGAGTCTGCAAAAAATCAGAGTTGTAGCCATGTGTATGAGGAAACCATTGCATTCTCACAGAGAAATGAGTACCAGGAAGCCTTGATCACAGTCAACTGACTCAGGCTTAACCACAGGTGACCCTGGGGATCATTTGCCATGAACTCACCCTTACTTTTCTCAATGCTTAGAGGGAACCGGGGTTTTAGGCCAATCATATCAAACTGGGGTATTTATTAGCTCCAAGAATCAGAGATCTGTAAATATAATCTATGATCTCATACAGATAAAATGAAGAGTGCTTCATACTGACTTATCTCTTATGGCTTGCTCAATGTGCTGTGTTCTCTTTTATCATCTGCATGTTGGTAGATTATCCTGTAGTGTAATGGACACTGCAATATCAATATCCCATTAAACATTATATAGTACAGGTGAATCTTGTAGTGGCATATTAAACTGTGGCTTCCATTTTCCAAAGGACCCTAGCATGTGTCAAGATCATTTAAAGCCAGCCATTCTACTATCTGAACCTTTTTTAATACTTGAGCCAGAAAAGGTCAGACTTCTCCTTGCACTCATTTGCCACAATCACATGGGCTGCAGGGCAGAGCAGCAAGCACATCTATCAGGAGGAGTAGTGGTTGGATGTTGCTATAAAAGAAATTGAAACAAAAGTCACTAAAAGTTAAGGGGAGGTATCATCTCAAACTTCAGTGGGCATGAGAGTGCCCAGGATCTGACTGAGTGCAGTGAGGAGTCAGGCATGGAAAAAGCAGAGAGAGAACAAGAGAGCAAGAGATAGTGAGAGAGCAAGAGAGTGAGTGAGAGTGAAAGCGAGAGAGTGACAGAGAGCGAGTGAGCAAGAGAAAGACAGATAGAGAGAGGGGAGAGGGAGGGAGGGAGGGAGAGAGAAAGAGAGAGGGAGAGAGAGAGAGAGAGAGAGAGAGAGAGGGAGAGAGAGAGAGAAAGAGAGGGAGAAGGAGAGAAAGAGAGAAAGATCCTGGCAGAAAAATGATACACTGAGCATCCCTGAGAAAAGAGATGTCAAGTTCTGGCATTCACCAGGTAAGATAGGCATACCCACACCGAAACTTTAGGTTGAGTGATAAATCTGCTTGCTAATGAAAAAGATCATCACTTTCCCACCAATCCAAAACTCACAATGATAATTTTTCTTTCTCTTTTTTTCTAGCCTCCATTTCTACTTGTTATCACCTTTATCAAGTCAAGATCGAATCACATCCTCGGAATGTTGATGTAGGGAAAAGTGTTCTTCTCATAGTCCATAATTTGCCAGAAGACTTTCAAGCATTTTTCTGGTACAAATCAGCATATAAAAGAGATACAAACAAAATTGCAGAATACAACAGAGCCATGGATACCACCATTATGGGGTCTGCATACAGTTTAAGAGAGTTTATATATACCAATGGATCTATGCTGATAATTGATGTCACTGAGAATGATGCAGGACTTTTCATGCTAGAAATTTTAAGAAAAGACTTCAAAATTGAAAAAGCTTACATTCAACTTCATGTAAATAGTAAGTGACTATCCTACTTCATACACTGAACTGTCTAGAAGGAGCTGGACATACTGACTTTCCCATTGCATTTTTTCTCTACACTAAGATTTTTGCAATTACTTCAGTATACACATTGAGTAGACAAAGTCCCTCTTTGTTTTATCTCCATGTTGAGGCTTGGGCATTTAGTGCAGGACTCACATGGTACAGAATAACTGCAACTGATAGAATGCTTCATTTGACTTCACCATGCAGTTACCTTTACTCATGGTGGGCAATTCATCCCAAGGATATCAGCCAGTGTATACATTCTTGGGATTCTGTCCAGGAACTTGTCCTTGAGAAAGATCCTCAGATACAAGGAGCACACCTGGTTGAGAAAATGAAGGAATACTCCATTATTGCTGAGCAAGGATAGCATAGCTGGACATGTTCCCAGCCTATTAACTATCTGTCCTGATGGGCTTGTAGGAAAGTCATGGTTGCCAGGGAGAGGGAAATGGACATTAGTCTTCCTAAGAAGTGTTTGTCCTCTTGGGTCTAGCTCAGGGAATTATTTTCTGTAGGCACATGACAACAGGCTATGATCATCTGGATAGTTCTCCAGGCATGAGCTGCAGTCCCCCTAGTTATCAGTATGTGCACTATTATGACACTCAATCCAATTCAGAATAGTATTTATCTGAACCGGGACCTTACCTTTTAGCTTGGCTTCTACTTCTTCCCTTACAGATCAGGAATTCAAGGACACAAGATTTAGACCAAATGGCTGGCTCCCATGTATGCTACACTGCGAGTGAATCATGTTCATTTATCTCTTTTATACATTTCCTTTGAGAAAGATATAGTAGCTGAGGGAAATCACCTAGACAGAAGTTCTGGGCATCCCAGAAAGCACAGGGAGCACATAGAAAGACCCGTCACACTGCTCATCAAGCAGAACTGGAAGCATCATCTTGAAATTTTTGAAGGGACAATAGAGTCCACCCTGTCTTTCCAGGACTCAACTTACCCACTCTCACAAACCCAAGGTGTGGAACTCCATAAATCTACTCCTGGTTCTTCGTGTTGGATCAGAATTCTGCCTGGTATCTCCAGTCGGGAGTTCTGCCTCTTTCCTCATACATCACTCTGTTGGTCCTGTTTGGAGCACTCAAAGGCATCTCTGTCCACTTTTAGCTGAGAGAAGCATTCCATCTTTATAAAACTTTGTGATTAGTGGGTAGACAGTGTCTGGTGCTAGCTTTGTGCTACACACAGTAAGCACAGAGGTTCTCTCTTTGGTGCTGACAGGCCAAATCCACAGCATAGTAGATGTCAGCTCTGAGTTAAGTTGCTGTGCTCTCAGGGCACAGGGAGACTACTGAGCCTTTTTTATTATAGCATGGTTTGGAGAATTATAATATAAATACAATAGGGGAAGAGGGACGCTGGACTGTACTAAGAGTAGAGCAGGGGAGAGCAGTGTTTTGAACACAGGCCAATCCACAGCTCATGGAACTCTGGGAAATGCCTGTGCCTGGTAGGGGTCTCCACTTTTAGAGGGAAAGTACAATGGAGCTCAGGATCTGTGGTGGAGCTGAAGTTTCCACCCCTTGTGGCCCTCTTCAAAGGGCACACCATCTGTCAGGAGCTCTGCCCACAGTTCATCAGGAGGACGATAGTAGTTCAGTCTACTGTCTAGATTCTCCTCATAGGCAAAAGGACCTGAGAGAAGTCATGGGGTTTAGAAGAGAATACAAAGAGGCAGACAGTAACTCATCATCAGGAAGCTGATAGTGAACATAAATTTTAAGTATGGACATCAGGTTTTTCTTATGCAATGTTAATTACCATGATAAGAATATTATTAAGACTAATGTTCTCAACTATTTCTCCCCCCCTCCAAATTTACTTTGGTGTTAATCAGTGGCACAGATTAATGGATTTAGGCCTTTGCTTCATTTTCTGATGACGTGAGAAATGATGAACACAGTGTGTCTTCTGACCTCCAGATCTGTGCTGTGTCCTGCATCCATTCACAAACACTGAGATACAGCCTTGCACAGCACTCACACACTAATTTATAAATAAGTGTAAAAAAATCAAAGCCACTAGAAAATTTAGCACTGTATTCCCGAACATATGAATCATATATATGTACATACAGATATAAATATATATGTGTATACATATACATGTACATATATATTCATATACATATATTGTATACATATATGAATTTTTATATATTTGCATATGTATATATATATATATAAAGAGAGTCATTATGATTGCCACAACTTCATTCATTTATTAATTCAGTCATTCATTATGAAGACATATGTGATCATTTTTCTAGGCTGTATTTCCTTAAAAATATAAGATAAATCCCAGTTCTTATAATGTCCCAGACACAGGTGACTGGAAGAATGGCCAGTAAACAAAGGAAGAAACTGAAGTCAGGTTATTGGAACTACAAGTAGTACAGAGAACAATAACAACAACAACAACAACAACAACAATAAAAACAATAACAAAGAGTCAGGGAGTTAAGATACAGAGTGTGTAGGGACAAAGATTAGAGCTGCATCACCCCAACACTAATCTATACTGAATGGCATCAGGGATCTGAGGGCAGTGAGCCTGACCTATGTTAACACCTGAGTAAGAGCACCAGGCAGAGAAAATAAAAAGTAGGGGGACATAAAGTAGGACAGGGAGACACTCCCTCCATGTTTAGGCTTTTTACAATGAGCACTCCACAGGACACCAGGCAACATCTTAAAAATACACAATGGTCACAATTAATACGATTCTCTCTCTTTGTCCTTAGGCTTTGTTTCAAACTCCAAGGACTCTTTTCCCACTACACGGCTCAGTATAGAATCAGTGCCACCCAGCATTGCTGAAGGGGAAAGTGTTCTTCTACTGGTTCACAATCTCCCAAAAAATCTTCTATCCCTTTTTTGGCACAAAGGGGTGATTGCAGAGAAGAAATCTGAGCTCATCCAATACATAATAGCCACTAGTTCAAGATTGCCAGGGCCTGCACACACTGGTCGAGAAACCGTGTACAGCAATGGATCCCTGCTGCTCCAGAAGGTCACACAGAATGATGCTGGGTTCTATACTCTACGAACCATAAGTACAGATCTGAAAGATGAAGTAGCATATGTGCAAGTCCAACTGGACAGTAAGTGGTTCTCTGTGATTGTTCATTGCTGGGTGGGGCTTAGACCCACAGGATTGTCATGTCTGTACTGTGCCTCCTTCCCCTACTGCACTGTGTGTCCATGTTAGGGTTGGAGCACTTACTATAGGACACATACTGGACAGCCAAAGAGCCATAGATCAGACTTTATTGTCTGACTCTTCTCTGTACCAAAGAAGTTACTGATGAAAAGCAATTTAGCTTAAAATGTCAGAGTCTACCAAGTGTGAAAGTAATAGCCGTGTATATGAGGAGACAATTTCATTCTCACAGGGAAGTGAGTACCAGAAAACCCTGATCAGAGTCATCTGACCCATTTTTGGCCACAGGTAACCCTGGAGATCCTTTACCATGACCTTACCCTTACTTTTTTCAATGCTTAGAGGGAACCAGGGTTTTAGGCCAATCATGTCAAACTGTGATATTTATTACCTTCAAGCATCAGAGGGCTATAAATATAATATACAATATCATCCAGATAAATGAGGAGTGCTGCATACTGGATTACCTCTCATGGCTTGCTCAGTGTGCTCTGTAGTTTTTTATCATCCATCCAAGGTTAGATTGTTCTACAGTGGTCTGGACACTGAAATATCAATATCCCATTAAACATATACTGCAAGTGTATCTTGTAGTAGCATATTAGACTGAGGCTTCCATTTTCCAAAGGCCTCTAGCATGTGTCAAGATCACATAAAGCCAGACATTTTACTATCTGAAGCTTTTCTAACACTTTTGCCTAAGAAGATGATCAGATTTCCCCTTGCTATCATTAATCCGTAATCCTGAGAGCTGCAGAGCAGAGCAGCAAGCACATCCATTCGGTGGAGTAAGTGGGTGTCTCTAGCTATAAAGCAAACTGGAACAATTTCACAGTTCAGAGGAGGCGGGATGTCAAACTTCAGTGGTTATGAGAGTGGCGAGTGTCTGACTGAGGGTAGTGAGGAGCCAGGCATGGGAAAAATGAGAGAG
>NW_022196904.1:15074246-15088464 GCF_008632895.1 Mastomys coucha
GGAGGGAGGGAGGGAGGGAGGGAGGGAGAGAGACAGACAGACAGACAGACAGACAGACACAGTCACAGACAGACAGACAGACACAGACAGACAGAGACAGAGACAGAGAACTATCTAGAAGGAGCTGGACATACTGACTTTCCCATTGCATTTTTCTCTACACTGGGATGTTTGCAATTACTTCAGTATACACACTGAGTAGACAAAGTCCCTCTTAGTTTCATCTCCATGTTGGGGCTTGGGCATTTAGTGCAGGACTCACATGGTACAGACAGAGACAGAAACAGAGACAGATACAGATCCTTGCAGAAAAATGCTACACTGAGTGTCCTTGATAGAAGGGAAATCAAGTTGCTGACATTCACCAAGTAGGATAGGCATACCCACACCTGAAGATTTAGACTGAGTGATAAATCTACTTGCTAATGACAAAGATCATCACCTTTCCACCAATCCAATACTCACAGTGATTATTTTTCTTTCTCTTTTTTTTTCTAGCCTCCATTTCTACTTGCTGTCACCCTATGCAAGTCAAGATCGAATCACATCCTCGGAATGTTGCTGTAGGGAAAAGTGTTCTTCTTCTAGTTCATAATTTGCCAGAAGACTTTGAAGCATTTTTCTGGTACAAATCACCATATAGAAGAGATACACACAAAATTGCAGAATACAACAGAGCCCTGGATACCACCATTATGGGGTCTGCATACAGTTTAAGAGAGTTTATATATACCAATGGATCCATGGTGATGACTGATATCACTAAGGATGATGCAGGACTTTTCATGCTAGAAATTTTAAGAAAAGACTTCAAAATTGAAAAAGCTTACATTCAACTCCATGTAAATAGTAAGTGACTATCCTACTTCATACACTGAACTGTCTAGAAGGAGCTGGACATACTTACTTTCCCATTGCATAGTAGATGTCAGCTCTGAGTTAAGTTGCTGTGCACTAAGGACACAGGGAGACTTGCTGGCTTTTTTTTTATCATAGTGTGGTTTGTAGGGATAGAAGATCATTGGTCAATACTAAGAGTAGCGTGGAGAGAGCAGTGTTTTAAATATAGACCAATCCACAGCTCATGGAACTCTGGGAAATGCCCCTGTCTGGGAGGTGGCTCTAATTAAAGAGCGAAAGTACAGTAGCTGTGTTGGACCTGAAGTTTCACAGAAGGAGGACACCATTGTAGTCCTCTTAAAGGGCACACCATCTGTCAGGAACTCTGCTTACAGTTAATTAGGAGAGTGATATTCACTCTGCTGTCTAGATTCTCCTAATAGGCAAAAGTTCTTGAGAGAAGTCTTGGGGTTTTAGAAGAGACTACAAAGAGTCAGGCAGAAGCTCCTTGTCAGGAAGCTCAGAGTGAACACCAATTTTAAGGATGGGCATGAGATTTTTTTTCTTATGTAAAGTTAATTACCATGACATGAATATTATGAAGACTAATATTCTCATGCATGCTTTCCCTAACAAAAAATTACCCTCATGTTGATCAATAACATGTATTAATGCATGCAGGTTTTTGCTACATTGTCTGATGACCTGAGAAGTGATGAAGACAGTGTGTCCTCTGACCTCTACCTAGGTGCTACGCCCTGTATCCGTTCAAAAACACTGAGACACAGCCTTGCACAGGACTCAAACACAAATATCATTTGCAAATATATGTAAATATAAAAGCCATTGGAAAAATTTTGCTCTGTATGCCCATACCTATGAATAATATATATATATATGCATAAATATATATGTAAATATATATAATATGTGTATCAGTCTTTTGTGTATGTATATGTACAGAAAGAGACATAAAGGATGCTGTAACTTCATTCCATTCATTCATTCATTATCCAGATTTATGTGACTATTTTTCTAGATTGTATTTACTGAAAAATTATAAGACAAATCCAAATTCTTACAATGTCCTAGTCCATGTTGTCTGAAATAATGGCCAGTAAACAAAGGTAGAAACTGAAGTCCAGTGATTGGAACTACAAAAAGTACAGAAAAGAACAAAAGCAACAATAAAAACCATATTATAGTGTCAGGGAGTTAAAATGCAGGGTATGTAGGGACAAAGATTAGGGCTGCATCACCACAACACCAATCTATGCTGAATGAGATCAGGGAATCTGAGGACAGTGAGCCAGAACCATGTTGACACTTTAGTAGAGAGCACCATGCAGAGAATATAAAAAGTAGGGGACACAAAGGAGGACAGAGAGACGCTCCCTCCACAGGTAGGCTTTGCAATGAGCACTCCTGACGATAGAGGGACTCATCTTAAAAATACACAATAGAGAGAAATTATTTCATCAGTAAGTATATTTTAAAAATTTCAAAATAGCAAAAGCTCTTTGAAGTTAAACATCAAGAAAATGCTAATTTTAAGCACAGTGAGAAAAATCATCGACAATATTTCCATGATTTTTGTCAAACATGATTTTAATATTTTAACTGTTAACATTCAACAAAAAGAATAATTATTTTAAGATATATTTTGCTATTATACCCCCCTTTTCATTTCTAATTTTATTGGATAATGTCTCTGTGCCCTCTGGTTATTCTGCCTAAGGGTTTATTTGTTTTATTCATTTTCTCAAAGAAACAGCTCCTGGCTTTGTTGATTGTTTGTATAGTTCTTTTTGTTTCTACTTGGTTGATTTCAGTCCTGAGTTTGATTATTTCCTGCCATCTACTCCTATTTGCCATGTTTACTTCTTTTTGTTCTAGAGCTCTCAGGTATGCTGTCAAGCTGCTGGTGTATGCTCTCTCTCCAGTTTCTTTTTGGAGGCACTCAGAGCTATGAGTTTGACTCTTACCATTACTTCCATTGTGTCCCATAAGTTTTGGCATGATGTGTCTTCATTTTCATTACATTCTAAAAACCCTTTTATTTTTCCTTCATTTCTTCCTTGACCAAGTTATCATTGAGTAGAGCATTGTTTGCCTTCCATGTGTATGTGTGCTTTCCGTTGTTTTTGTTGGTGTTGAAGACCAGCCTTAGTCTGTAGTGATCTGATAGGATGCATGGAATTATTTCAGTCTCCTTGTATTTATTGAGTCCTGTTCTGTGACCAATTATATGGTCAGTTTTGGAGAAGGTACCATGAGATGCTAAGAAGAAGATACATTCTTTTGCTTTAGAATGAAATGTTCTAGAAATACTGATAATACTTTTTAAAGTAAACTTATAGTTAAATAATGTACACAGAAATATAATGCATTTTAAATACTCTCTCACTATGTGAGGTGGTATTATAAAAGGACTTTTGAATATATTTCTTAATTATTTATTTTTAATATTTTATTCTCTTTTACTATGCTTAATTCCCAAACAATATTTTGTTTCTTTTGAAACAATTTAGTATTCAACATTACATATAGGATCCTCAGATATGGGTAGTATTAAATGTTCATTAATGATATTTTTAGGGTATGAAAGGATATGAATATGAAAGTTGAACAAATTTTCTATGTATTATTTCATTCTCAAAATACTCAATATTATTAACATGTTTGATGTATAAAATGTATTTAAATAATAAAAATTAAGAAAAAATACATAATGGTCACAATACGATTCTGTCTCTTTGCATTTTAGGCTTTGTTTCAAACTCCAAGGACTCTTTCTCCACAGCACGGCCCAGTATAGAATCAGTGCCTCCCAGCATTGCTCAAGGGGAAAGCGTTCTTCTACAGGTTCACAATCTCCCAAAAAATCTTCTATCCCTTTTCTGGTACAAAGGGGTGATTGCAGAGAAGAAATCTGAGCTCATCCAACACATAATAGCCACAAGTTCAAGCTTGCCAGGACCTGCACACACTGGTCGAGAAACCGTGTACAGCAATGGATCCCTGCTGCTCCAGAAGGTCACACAGAATGATACTGGGTTCTATACTCTACGAACCATAAGTACAGATCTGAAAGATGAAGTAGCACATGTGCAAGTCCAGCTGGACAGTAAGTGGTTCTCTGTGATTGTTCATTGCTGGGTGGGACTTAAACCCACAGGATTGCCATGTCTGTACTGTGTCTCCTTCCCCTACTGCACTGTGTGTCCATGTTAGGGTTGGAGCACTTAGGACAGGATACACAGGGTGGAGCCAATCAGACTTTATTGTCTGACACTCCCCTGTACCAAAGAAGTCATTGAAGGAAAGCAACTTAGCTTAAGATGTCAGAGTCTGCCAAGAATCAGAGTTGAAGCGATACATATGAGGAAACAATTGCATTTTTACTGGGGAGTGGGTACCAGGAAGACCTGACCATAGTCATCTGACCCAGGCTTAACCACATGTAACCCTGAGGACCCTTTGACATGACCTTACCCTTATTTTTCTCAGTGCTTAGAAGGAACCAGAGTTTTAGGCAAATCATGTCAAACTGGGGTATTTATTAGCTCCAAGCATCAGAGGTCTGTAAATATAATCTATGATGTTATTCAGATAAAAGGAATTGTGATGCTTGCTTACTGGCTTACTCCTTGTGGATTGTTCAGTGTGCTATGTTTCCTTCAATCCTCCAGAACTGACAGCAGAGTGTGTATTGTCTTGCAGTGGTCTGGACACTGCACTATCAATATCCTATCATACATTATATATTTCAGGCTTTCCCACAGGCCAATCCTGTTGTGGCATATTAAGTTGAGGCTTCCATTTTCCAAAAGACTCTAGCTTGTTTCACCTTGACATACTGCCAGCCTACATACATACAATTCAGTCTATTCTGGTCTCTGGACCTTTTCTAATACCTGAGCCTGCCAAGAAAATCATACTTCTTCTGGCCTTTATTCAGCCCCAGTTCCACCGGCTGCTGGGCAAAGCAGCAAGCATGTGTAGTAGGGAAATTTAGGGGCTGCTGTAGCTATAAGTCAGATTGGAACAAAAGTTAAAAAGACTTCAGGGGAGACATCCTCTCAAACTTCACTGCGCACAGTATGAGTGTGCCCAGTGTTTGACTGAGGGGAGTGAAGAGGCAGCCATGGAAAAAGTGAGGGTGGGACAGAGAGAGTGAAAGAGAGTGAGGGGGGAGGAAGAGAAGGTCCTTGTAGAGGAAATGATACTTTTAGCACCCATGAGAGAATTGATGTTATATTACGCATCTATATCAGGGAGGAGAGACACACCTACATCTCCATGTTTAGACTGGGGGTCAATTAATCTGCTTCAGACAAAGCTCACTACCTTTATCTCCAACCCAATGTTTCTGAATTGATATCATTTTTCTCTTTTCTTGTAGCCTCTACTTGCTGTAACCGTCTCACCTCTGACCAGCTCATAATTGAACCAGTGCCTTGGAATGTTGCTGTAGGGAATAGTGTTCTTCTCCTTGTTTGTAATATGCCAGAAGACATTCATACACTTTTCTGGTACAAATCAGTGTACAGGACAGATACTTTTAAAATTGCAGAACATAAGAGAGTGATGGAATCCACTATCTGGGGGCTTGCACACAGCGGAAGAGAGATGGTGTACACTAATGGATCCCTGCTGATTCAGAATGTCACTGAGAATGATGCAGGATTGTATATGTTAGAAATTTCGCATAAGGACTTCAAACTTGAGAGAGCACATGTGCAAGTCCATGTAAACAGTAAGTGATTCTCACTGGCCTCTAGCTCTTTTGTATGGCTTATCCTGCTTTATATGCTGTACTCTTTGGAAAGAGCTGGACCTATTCACTCTCCAATTCCATTTTCTCCCCACACTGGGGTTAGGGCAGTTACTGCAGGAAATGCATTCCTTAGACAAACTGCAGTAGACCAGAATCCCTCACCAGCATCTTCTTGCAGAGAGGAGAACATATGCTGGATAACTTAGTACTTGTACATCAGACTCAGCAGAGATTCTTGGGGTTCTCACCATGCACCTGGCTCCAAGAGAGACTCTGGGTCTTGGGAAAGCCATAGTTGGGAAGACATTGAGTCCTCACAAAGCCTACCAGGATGCTCTGGCTCAAAACTCTGTTCATGCTGTTCATGCTTCATCTTCACATGCCACTGGAAATCTTTTTGTCAATGCTTTGTTTTGATTTTCTGTTAGAGCTTACAGAGAACACATTTATACTGATTATCCAAGATTCATAGACTATAGAACCAGTTATACACTGCCTTGAAAGCTGAAGTTTTGTAAGTCACCTGGGCCATCACCTTCTTTTGAATCACACTGCACATGCTCCTGGAGCACTAATCAATTATTGTTTTGAGTTTATGAGACTTCACAGGAAGGTCAGTGTCCTCAAGGGGGGATGCAATGGAGACAGATATTCCATCCTACTAATCCTCTGGGATCCAGCATAGGGATATTCTTCACCAGGTATATACTTCTGGTTTGAGCAGCTACCTCATTCCAAGATCTAGAAATTGATCACAAGTAAGCTTAACTCATAGACACAGCAATGATCATGTACAATCTTCCATATTATAGAGAAACCAAGATACAGTAAACTCAGTGGGTGAATCAGGGGTACATGGCCCATGGATGATAAATCCAAAACACAAGATATATCTATAGTAACAGCTCCAATTTCTCCTCCCTGGAAGCTTTATTAAGTGTGAACTATAGAGGGAATCATTGAGCTCTCTGAAGGACTACTATAATTTTGTCCCCTCCTCTGTTTCTTTACAGACCCTGTTTCATGGCCCATCGTGCGAGTTACTGACACCACAGTCAGAGAACAGAACTCAGTGGTCTTCACTTGCTTCTCAGCTGACCCTGGAATCTCCATTCGTTGGCTCTTCAATGAGCAGAGTCTGCAGATCACAGAGAGAATGACACTTTCCCCATCAAAATGCCAACTCAGCATAGATCCTGTCAGGAGGGAGGATGCTGGAAAGTATCAATGTGAGGTCTCCAACCCAGTCAGTTCAAAGATTAGTCTCCCAGTCAGCCTGGCTGTGATGGAAGAGTGACCCTTCCTCTCATCCTATGGCAGAGTGGGGTCATTTCCTTGTTGATGGGGTGCAAAATGGACATGAGTTATGTGGTAAAAATTATCAGTTACCACTCATGTACTGGTTTTATGGTTACTCATACCTGTAGTCCTGACATAACCATGTGGAGAAGGACAAGCCATCATTTAATGTGAAACCTGTTTTCCTAAGCAAAATAAAGACACCAGTATAATAAACACAATTGAGGTTAAGAGCTTAGGTTCTGGATCAAATATATACCTTTTTTTTTTTTTTAAGAATCAATAAAGACTAATTTTAGCAGCCTCAGGTGTCCAAGTGTTCAGAGTCCCCTTATAAGTGGTGCAGTGTTTGCATGGAGACAAAAACCCCCTCATGTGCTCAAATAGTTTCATCTAACACCAATTCTACCAGAAGGGAATGCCCATGGTTCATTGTGTTCCTTAGTGGTTTCTAAATAATTTCAACCCACAATTTGTTTGATGTCCAGATATAAAATCCTTGGTGTAATGCTCCACTCACTGTTCTTGTCCTGAGACTGTCTTTCACTGTCAGATCTCATAATGATACGTTTTCCTGTTTATAAGTGTTTTGAGAAGTATGGGATTATATTACATATTATGTATTATATATCATATCATATATCACACATTCTGTATTATATATATATATTTATCATATATCATCTCATATCTCACATATCATTTATCATATATATGTTGCAAAGCCTGTCTGCACCATTCACATTGCTACTCCATTCTTAGATTCACGCTTAATCCTTAGGTATCCAGTGGATTATCATGAACCATCCAAGCACATTGTCCCAAGTTGTGATTTAACTATTCCACTGAACTGAAAGTTATGGTTCCCTGGGTTTTTCTTTCTGTTCATACATTGAATACTGAGGACCATCTATGAGTCTTCCTCGAGAGGCACAATTGGAACTCTCACCACCACCTAGTTGTAGTGTAGCCTTAAACAGAAAGCCTTGGAGGGAACTGGACCATGCTGAGCAGAGGAGGTCAGTACATCTAGAGGAACACAGAAATTGCGCTGTATGGCCATCTTCAGTATATCTACCATCAAGCTCTTTAGCTCCACTCACATGGAAGAAAGGCTTGTGTTTTTTTACATAGCACAGGAGGCCACACCATCTCTGAGCACTCAGATCCCATTGCATCTGCCAAAGATTCAACTTCTTAGTCATTCCCTTTGAAGTCATATCAACATGGAGGTGAAATGCTAGCACTAATGGAAAATCACTTGCAAGGATCAAAGGTTCAACACAGGGAATACCCTTCATGTCTGCACAGCCCTGTTACACACAACCCACAGGCAGTAAATCCAGTTCTGAAGTGGGTGAGTCTTTGTGGCATTCAAATATCAACCCACGACTCAGGATATAATCTACCCTATGTTAGATAAGTGGGTAGAGCCTCTCAGAAAGTGTCAGGCTGAACTTGTGTGAAAATAGCAGGAATCTTCCTTAATCAGTGTTATGAGAGTTCACACAAGATCCTTTTAGTATACAATATGCAATCTCGTGAGGGCAAAACAATGTGACACAGTCTATCTGAGTTTTACATGTGAGCAATTTGCATTTCATAATGTCCAGAGACAGACTACTTACTTACTTCTGGTTTTTCAACACAGAGCCACATATATAAACATACAAGTTGGCCATGTTTTCCTGTGCTAGCCCCAGCATATCTAGTCAGACATAGTTGGGAGCCAAGAATGGCAAAGAGGAACTTCTCCTGTCTGAAGAAACTCAGGGTTACTACCTGTGCTGATGAATAATGGCATCTCAGACTCAGACTCAGTTAGCACATGTGGATTTACTTGGAAGTTTTCACAATATATGATATGCTGACATTGGGCTTGGTACACAGGTACCTTACTAATTCACTCTAATTCTAGCATCAAATATGTAATTAGTGGAAGCCTATATAGCTCTCAGTACTACTGTGGCCTTCTAAATACTAGGAAAACAGCCCTTCCAATCTTCTTCTGGGCTACTTTTAGTTTCTTTTTTGTTGCTGTAATAAAACACCACAACTAACATAACTTATAGAGAAAACAATTTACTTGAGTTTATGGTCCTTTGTGGCAGTGAACCATGACATCAAGATGTTAGTATTGTGGCAGGAGCAAGAACCTGAGAACTAACATCTTGAACTGCAAGCACAAAGCAAAGAAATAGAAGAGAAAATGGTTCAGGGCTTGTTAGTCTCAAAACCTGCCCCAAGAGTGACCTGACTATAGAGGTTTGGGCTCTGATATCTAACCAAACAGCTCAAGATCATCGATTTGTATGCCTGAGATTATGAGGGAGATTTCTCATTGAAAACATCATATGGAATAAACTCCTGGCATTTCCCATGTAGCTTCTAGCTTACCAGCCCACTATTCTTGCCTCATCAAAGGGGAACCTCATCAAACTCTCACAAATTTCTATCTCCAATTCGATTTCTTTTTTTCTATTGGTTATTTTATTTATTTACACTTAAAATGTTGTCCACCTTCAATGTTTCCCATGCACAAACTCTCCACCCCATCCCTCCTTGCCTCTATGATTATGCTCGTCCTCCCATACACCCACTTCTACCTCACCCCTCCAGCATTCCCCTACATTGGGGCATCAAGCCTCCACAGGACCAAGAGCCTCCCCTCCCATTGATGCCAGTTGAGGCAATCCTCTGCTACATATATAGCTGGATCCCTCCATGTATATACTCTTGTTGGTGGTTTAGTCCCTGTGAGCTCTGGGTGGTCCAGTTAGTTGATATTGTTGTTCTTCCTCTGGGGTTGCAAACCTCTTAATTTCCTTCAACACTTCCTCTAACTCTTCCATGGGGTTCCTGGGCTCAGTCTGATGGTTACCTGAGAGTATCTGCATCTGTATTAGTCAGGTGCTTATAGAACCTCTCATGGGACAGCTATCCCAGGCTCCTGTCAGCAAGTACTTCTTGGCATCAGAAATAGTGTTGGGGTTTTGTGTTGGCAAATAGGACGGGTCCCTAGGTAAGGCAGTCTCTAGAAGGATTTTTCTTCAGTCTCTGCTCTATATTTTGTCCCTGCATTTAGTTTAGACAGGAACAATTCTATGTTAAAAATTTGAGATTGGTAGGTGGCCTCATCCCTCCAATGGGTATTGTGCTTATCTACTACAGGTGGTATCTACAGGTTCTATCTCACCTTTGTTGGGTATTTAAGCTAATTTCATCCCTGTTGGGTCCAAGGAACCTCTCACTTCCCTGGCATCTGGGACTTTCTAGTGGCTCCCCCAGCTCTCTGCTCCCACTGCTACACATTTCTAATTCAATTTTCTGACCCTCTGTACTTCTATCCTGTTCCTTCCCATACCTGATTCTGTCTCCCTTTTTTACATCCTTCCCCCTTTTTACATTACGCCTCCCTCCCAGATCCCTCCCTCCATTTACCTCCGATTATTATTTTTCCCCTTTCCAATTAAGACTGAAGTATCTACAACTTGGTCTTCTTTCTTCAGCTTCATATGATGTGTGAGATGTGTCATGAGTATTCTGAGCTTCAGAGCTAATATCCACTTATCAGAGGGTACATACCATGTGTGTTTGTTTTGTGACTGTGCTACATCACTCAGGATGATTATTTTCTACTTCCAACCATTTGCCTGTGAATTTCATGAAGTTGTCATTTTAAATAGCTGGGTAGTACATCATTGTGTAAACTTAACATACTTTCTATATCCATTCTTCCTTTGAGGAACATCTGGGTTGTTTCGAGCTTCCGGTTATTATAAATAAGGCAAATTGGTCTAAAGTTCTGTTTCATTGTTGGGTCTTTGTGAGGTTTTGGTTTTAGCATAACCTTGGCTTCGTAGAACGAATTGGGTAGTGTTCTTTCTGTTTCTATTTTGTGAAATAGTTTGAAGAGTATTGGTGTTAGGTATTCTTTGACGGTCTGATAGAATTCTTCATTAAACTCATCTGGTCCTGGGCTATTTTGGTAGGGAGACTTTTAATGACTGCTTTTATTTCTTTATGGGTTATGGGACTGTTTAGATGGCTTATCTGATCCTGATTTAAATTTGACATTTGGTTATCTTTCTAAAAAATTGTCCATTTCATTCAGATTTTCCAGTTGTGTTGAGTATAAGCTTTTGTAGTAGCATCTGATAATTTTTGGGATTTCCTCAGTTTCTGTTGTTATATCTCCATTTTCATTTCTGATTTTGTTAATTTGGATACTGTGTCTGTGCCCTTTGGTTTGTCTGGCAAAAGGTTTATCTGTCTTAATTTTCCCAAAGAAACAGCTCTTTGTTTTATTGATTCTTTGTATAGGTGGTCTTTTTGTTTCTAATTGGTTGATTTCAGCCCTGAATATGATTATTTCCTGGCATCTACTCCTCTTGGTTGCATTTGCTTATTTTTGTTCTAGAGCTTTCATGTGTGCTGTCAGACTGCTAGTGTAATGCTATCTCCATTTTCTTTTTGGAGGCACACAGAGCTATGAGTTTTCCTCATACCACTACTTTCATTGTATCCCATAAGTTTGGGTAGAATGTACATTTATTTTCATTAAATTCTAAAATGTCTTTCATTTCTTTCTTTATTTCTTCCTTGACCAATTTATCATTGAGAAGAGCATTGTTTAGCTTCCATGTGTATGTGGGCATTCTGCTGATTTTGTTGCTATTGAAGACCAGCCTTAATCTATAGTGATCTGATAGGAGGTATCAAATTATTTCTATTTTCTTATATCTGTTGATGTCTGCTTTGTGACTGATTCTATGGTCAATTTTGGAAAAGGTACTATGAAGTGCTGAGAAGAGGGTATATTCTTTTGAGTTAGGATGAAATGCTCTATAATTATCTGTTAAACCCATTTGGTTCATAACTTCTGCTAGTTTCACCTATGTCTTTGTTTAGTTTGTGTTACCATGAACTGTCTATTGATGAGAGTGTGGCGATGAAATTTCCCACTATTATTTTGTGAGATGCAATATGTGCCTTGAGCTTTAGTAAAGTTTCTTTTATGAATGTGGGTGCCCTTACATTTGGAGCATGGTATTCAGAATTGAAAGTTTTTCTTGGAAGATTTTTCCTTCGATGAATATGAAGTGTCCTTTATCTTTTTTGGTGACTTTTGGTTGAAAGTTGATTTTATCTGATATTAGAATGGCTGCTCCAGTTTGTTTCTTGGGACTATTTGCTTGGAAATTTGTTTTTCATTTTCACTTTGAGTTTGTGTTTGTCTTTGACACTAAGGTACATTTCCTGTATGAAACAAAATGCTGCATCCTGTTTATGTATCCAGTCTGCCTTTTAAATGGGAAATTGAGCCCATTCATGTGAAAAGATATTAAGGAATAGTGTTTGTTGCTTTCTGTTATTTTTCATGTTATTTTTATGTTTTTTTGGCTATCTTTTGGGTTTTTTGAAAGATTACTTTATTGCTTTTTCTACAGTGTCATTTCCTTCCTTGTATTTGCATTATCCTTTGTATGGCTGGATTTGTGGAAGAATATTGTGTCTATTGGGTTTTGTCATGGAATATCTTGGTTTCTCCATCTATGGTAATTCAGAATTTTGCTGGGTATAGTAGTCTGGGCTGGCATTTGTGTTCTTTTAGGGTGTATACTACATGTGCCCTGGATCTTCTAGATTTCATAGTCTCTGGTGAGAAGTCTGGTGCAATTCTGATAGGTCTGCCTTTATATGTTACTTGAACATTTTCCCTTACTGCTTTTAATATTCTTTCTTGGTTTTGTGCATTTAGAGTTTTGACTATTATGTGTCAGGAGGAATTTCTTTTCTGGTCCAGTCTATTTGGAGTTCTGTAGGCTTCTTGTATGTTCATGGGCATCTCTTTCTTTAGGTCAGAGAAGTTTTCTTCTATGACTTTCTTGAAGATATTTACTGGCTCTTTAAGTTGGGTATTTCCACTCTCTTCTAGACCAATTATCCTTAGTTTCGGTCTTCTCATTGTGTCCTGGATTTCCTGGATGTTTGGTTTAGGAGCTTTTTGCATTTTATGTTTTCTTTGTTGTTTCAATGTTTTCTATATTATCTTCTGCACCTTATATTCTCTCTTCTATTTCTTGTATTCTGTTGCTGTTGCTTATATTTGTGACTCCTGATCTCTTTCCTAGGTTTTCTATCTCCAGGGTTGTCTCCCTTTATGACTTCTTTATTGTTTCTATTTCTATTTTTAGATCCTGGGTAGTTTTGTTCATTTCCTTCACCTGTTTGGTTGTGTTTTCCTGTAATTCTTTAAGGGATTTTGTATTTCCTTTTTAAGGGCTTCTACCTGTTTACTTGTGTTCTTTTGTTTTTCTTTAAGGGAGTTATTTATGCCCTTCTTAATGTCCTCTATTATTACCATGAGATGTGATTTTAAATTAGAGTCTTGCTTTTCTGGTGAGTTGGGTTAACCAGTGCTCCCTGTTGTGGGAGAACTGGGTTCTGGTGATGCCAAGTAGACTTGGTTTCTGTTGCTTATGTTCTTGCCCTTGCCTTTTACCATCTGGTTGTCTCTGGTGATAGCTTGTCTTACTGTCTCTGACTGTGGCTTGTCCTTCCTGCAAGCCTCTGTGTCTGTACTCCTTGGACACAAGCTCTCTCTCAGCACTATTTGAGTATGGAGCCATGTGGCACATGATCAGCTCCAAGCACATAAGGAAACTGGAAGACTCCAGTCCCAGGCCACTCCTGGGTTCCTATGTTCTGAGGTTTCTGGGTGGGTTCCTTTGTGTATCAGTGGTCGTCTCATCTTCACTCACAAGCTTGCCTGCACTCCTGGGATGCTAGCTGTCTTCTGGCTCTATTTGGGTATGGAGCCCTTTGGCACAGGATCAGCTCTAAGCCTCTGTACCCCATTTTAATAGGGTTATTTGGTTCTCTGGAGTCTAATTTGAGTTCTTTGTATATTTTGGATATTAGCCGTCTATTGGATGTAGGCTTGGTAAAGATTTTTTCCCAATCTCTGGGTTGCTATTTTTCCTGTTGACCGTGTCCTTTGCCTTCCAGAAGCTTTTAAATTTTATGAGGTCCCATTTGTCAATTGTTGATCATAGAGCCCGAGTCACTGGTGTTTTGCTCAGGAAATTTTCCCTTGTGCCAATGTGTTAGATGGTCTTTCCTACTTTATCTTATATTGGATTCAGTGTATCTGGTTTTATATGATTGTCCTTGATCCACTTGGTCTTGAGCTTTGTACAAGGAAATAAGAATGAATCAATTTGCATTCTTCTACATTCCAAACACCAATTGAACCAGCACTATTTGTTGAAAGTGCTATTGTTTTGTTCACTGGGT
>NW_022196904.1:15088474-15097513 GCF_008632895.1 Mastomys coucha
CAAAGATCAAGTGACCAAAGGTGTTTGGGTTCATTTCTGGGGTCTTCAATTCTATTCCATTGATCTAGCTGTCTGTCTCTGTGCCAATACCATGAGGTTTTTATTACAATTGCTCTGTAGTACAGCTTGAGATCAGGGATGGTGATTCCCCCAGAAGTTCTTTTATTGTTGAGAATAGTTTCCACTATCCTGGGTTTTTTATTATTCCAGATGAATTTGAGAATAGTTCTACCTGGAGCTAGCCCCAACTGGGTGTTTCTTCTTCCTTCTCAGTTCTTCTTGAGGCAAAGGAGGGAGAAGAGTGTAGGAGGAGGTAAGATCTAGACTTACTATTTCTGGGGTAAGACTTAGCCTTATGAGATATTTAGGGTTGCTGTATAATAAATAGTTTACTTATCTAAGTCTAAGTTACTATGCTATTGTAGCTGACCTGCCTTCTGTGATCTTCTGAGACCAGAAACTGGATTTTCTGGCACTTAGCACCTCTTCCTCAAGCCACAAAGGATTAAGTAAATAGCCTTTGTTCTATCTCAGCAGGAACTGCTAGGCTCTAACTGCCAGGCAGGAACTAACTTTCAACCTGCTAGTGGGAAGTCATAGGAAAAGAAGACACTTAGAGAAGTGATTATAGAATTTATTACTAGGTTGTAAAAATTTTCCTATGAAAGCTATCTAAGGGGAAAATCGAAAAGATCCTAAGTGGGGAAAGGGGAAAGTTCTCTAATTAGGGAAAAGGAAATGATTCTACTCTATCTAGCTCCTCCTCATCTCCTTGTCTTCAGTACTTATACATCTTACAGAATACATGATCACATGTTACAAAGTTCATCACAAGTTCACACCAAAAATCAAATCATAAATTGATATAGAAGTTTAAAACAGCGAATGTTTACATGCATATCCATTAGAAGTAATTATCTAGCTAAACATCCATCAAGTGTCTCAGCCCCACAGGTTCACTGAAAGTTTAGTGTCATAAGTAAACTTTTTTTATAGATAAACCTAGTCAATATTTCATCTTCTGTCCTAACACTCATAATAAATCGTTAGTCCTCTTTTTATGACCTTTGGTTAATTGTTTTACAACCTCTTGGAATGTGCTCTGAGTAGGAGAATGTCCAGTTACCATCTACGAGCAATTAACTGCTGACACTTGGGAGACTGGCAGAGTTCTCATTGCAGTTTTGGCTATCAGAAAAGAACCTAATAGAAGTCCCATTGTAAAAGCACTAAATAATCACAGATATAATTTTTGGAATTCTTATAGGATCATCATTAAGACTTAAGTCATCTATTTGTCTATATAGCATCACTGCAAGATAGTCCATCATCATGCATTTGCAGAGATCTGCTCCAAAGGGGTGTGCTACTACTTAGTGATTGTTATATATGTTTAATATTAACAGGATAGGTATATTAATAGCAGGAATCTTTCCTAAAATTAGTCCCTCACAGCCTTGCTTAATGAAGGTGCCCCATCACAGATTATATAATAATCTGTAGCAAGCATTTCAAGATGATCACCTACTAGTTATTAGCTTGTCCTATTACGGCTCCTGACATATTTCATTCTATCTCTATGATGAATTGAATTGGAATTTTGATGGGGATTGCATTGAATCTGTAGATTGCTTTTTGGTAAGATGGCCATTTTTATTTATGTTAATTCTACTGATCCATGATAATAAAAGATCTTTCCAACTTCTAAAGTCTTCTTAGATTTCTTTCTTGAGAGACTTGAAGCTCCTGTCATACAGATCTTTCACTTGTTTGATTAGAGTCACACCAGGGTATTTTGTATTATCTTTGCCTATTGTAAAGGGTCTCATTTCTCTAATTTCTTTCACAGCCCATTTATCCTTCAAGTAAAAGAAGGTTATTGATTTGTTTGAGTTAATTTTATACCAACCACTTTGTTCAGGTTGTTTATTCGCTATAGGAGTTCTCTGGTAGAATTTTTTTGGTTGCTTATATATACTATTGTATCATCCCCAAATAATGATATCTTGACTTCTTCCTTTCCTATCTGTATCACTTTGACCTCTTTTTGTTGTCTAAATTCTCTGGCTAGAACTTTCAGTACTGTAGTGAATAAATAGGGAATCAATAGTGGGCAGCCTTGTCTTGTCCCTGATTTTAGTGGGATTGCTTCAAGTTTCTCTCCATTTAGTTTGATGTTGGCTATTGGTTTGCTATATATTACTTTTATTATGTTTAGGAATGGACCTCGAATTCCTGATCTTTCTAAGACTTTTAACATGAAGGAATGTTGTATTTTGTCTAAGGCTTTTCAGTATCTAATGAAATAATCATGTACTTTTTCTTTAATTTTTTTTATAGAGTGGTTTACATTGATGGATTTTCTTATATTGAACTATCCCTGTGTCCTTGTGATGCAGCCTGCTTGATTATGGTGAATGATTGTTTTGCTGTGTTCTTGGGTTCAGTTTGTGAGAATTTTATTGAGTATTTTTGCACCAATAATCATAAGGCAAATTGGTCTTAGGTTCTATTAATTTGTTGGGTTATTTTGTGGTTTAGGTATCAGCATAACTATGACTTCATACAATGAATTAGGTAGTTTCCCTCTGTGTTTATTTTGTTGAATAGTTTGAGAAGTATTTGTAGTTCTTTGAACGTTTGCTAGGATTCTGCACTACAACCATATTGCCCCAGGCTGTTTATTGTTGTTGAGAGACTTTTAATGACTGCTTCTATTTCCTTAGGTGTTATTTGACTCTTTAGATGGTTTATCTGATCCTGATTTAACTTTGGTATCTGGTATCTCTCTATAAAATCATCAGAATAAATTTTCTAGGTTTTCCAGTTGTGTTGAAAATAGTTCTTTGTAGTAGGATCTGAGGATTTTTAATTTTTTCCCCATATTCTGTTGTTATGTCTTCCTTTTACATTTCTGATTCTGTTAATTTGTATACTTTCACTGTGTCCTCTATGTAGTTTGACTAAGGGTTTTTCCATCTTGTTCATTTTCTAAAAGAACTAGTTCCTAGTTTCGTTGATTCATTGTATAGTTCTCTTTGATTCTACTTGTTTGTTTTCAACCCTGACTTTGATTATTTCCTGTCATCTTTTCCTCTAGCGTGTTTTTGCTTCTTTGTGTTCTACACCTTTCATATGTACTATTAGCCTGCTAGTGTATGATCTCTCCAGTTTCTTAATGAAGGCACTCAAAGCTATGAGTTTTCTTCTTAGCAGTGGTTTCATTGAGTTTCATAAGTTTGGGCATGCTTTGCCTTCAGTTTCAGTAAAATTTAAAATGTCTTTAATTTATTTCATCCCTGACAAGAATGATTTCATCTGTAAAATTTTATTGGATATTAGAATGACTATGCCATCTTGTTTCTTGGGACCATTTACTTGGAAAATTTTTTACAGCCTTTTACTCTGAGTTAGTGTCTGTCTTTGTCACTGTGGTGTGTTTCTTGTATGTAGCAAACTACTGGGTCCTGTTTACTTATATAGCCTGTTTCCTTATGTCTTTTTATTGGGGAATTGATTCTATTGGTGTTTATAGATATTAGGGACCAATTATTATTGATTCCTGTTATTTTTGTTGTAAGAGGTGTAATTATGGTTTTTTTTTGGTTCTCTTCTTTTGGGTTTGTAGTGAGAAGATTAATTTCTTGCTTTCTCTTGGCTGTAGTTTCCATTCTTGTGTTAGAGTTTTCATTATATTATCCTCTGTAGTGATAGATTAGTGGAAAGATATTGCTTAAATCTTCTTTTGTCATAGAATATATTGGTGTCTCCATCTGTGGGAATTGAGAGTTTTGCTGGATATTGTAGCCTGAGATGTAATTTTTGTTCTCTTAGAGTCTATGTAACATCTGCCACATATCTTCTGTTTTTTAGAATCTCTCTTTAGAAATCTGGTATAATTCTAATAGGTTTGCCTTTTTATGTTATTTGACCTTTTTACCTTACTGCTTTTAAGATTCTTTCTTTGTTCTG
Organism: Mastomys coucha; assembly: GCF_008632895.1. Lineage (NCBI taxonomy): Eukaryota > Metazoa > Chordata > Mammalia > Rodentia > Muridae > Mastomys > Mastomys coucha. The sequence continues at coordinate 15,092,447 of NW_022196904.1, forward strand.
TGCATTTGGTGTTTTGATTATTATGTAACTGGAGGAATTTCTTTTCTTGCCCAATCTATTTGGCTTTTTGTAGGTTTCTTGTACATTTATGGACATCTCTGTTTTCAAGTTGGGGATGTTTTCTTCAATAATTTTGTAGAAGATGTTTACTGGCTCTTTGAGTTGAGAATGTTTTATCATTCTATAGCTATTATTCATAGGTTTGTTTTTTTCATTGTGTCTTGGATTTCTTAGATATTTTAGATTAGAAGCTTTTTATGCTTTGTATTTTCTTTTACCATTGTGTCAATATCTTGTAAGGTTTCTTGTACTCCTGAGTTTCTCTCTTCTATCTCTTGTATTCTGTTGGTGATGTGTGCATCTGTGACTCTTGATCTCTTTCCTAGGTTTTCCATCTTCAGTGTTGTCTCCCTTTGTGATTTCTTTATTGTTTCTATTTCCATTTTTAGGTCTTAAACTATTTTTTTTTTCAATTCCTTCACCTGTCTTATTGTGTTTTCCTGTATTTCTTTTAGAGATTTGTGTGTTTCCTCTTTAAGGTCTTCTACCTATTTACCTGTGTTCTCCTGTACTTCTTTAAGATGGATCTTTATGTCATCCTTAAAATCCTCTATCATCATCATGAAATGTGATTTTAATTCCAGATCTTGTTTTTCAAGTGTGTTGGTGTTTCCAGGCCTTGTTGTAGTGAAAACACTGGGCTCTGATGTCGGCAAGTGCCGCAGGCTGGTTAATCTGGGCCTCCCTCAACCCGGGGGAGAAACAGGGTCCTAGTCAGGTCGACAAGGCGTAGGCAAAGAAATGATGGCAGAGACGACACATGGAAGTGCAGGATTTAAATGTATTTTTCTTAAAAGTGGCATCAGATTTTTACAGTCATTACAAAAGAGAAATGAGAAATCTGGCAGCTCACCAGTTGAGGTGCATCTGAGGCAACCTGAAACATACTGGGTCTAAAGCAGCCACCTTTTCTGGACAGGTGCTGCACCCCTGGAGCCCAAGTGCTATGGGATGTGGGGGGGGGTTGCGGACTGCATGAGGCTCGAAGCTTGAATCTGAAATGAATGATTCTAAGTCCTAGTCCATCTAAGTTCATGCACAAAGTAAAAACCAGGCTTAAATAGTATACAGAAAACAGTGTGAATGACAAAAGTCATGTAGGCAGGTGACAGTCACATCAAGGTCAGTAAGATCATGTAGGCAAGTGATGGTTATATCAAGGTGGGTAAGATCAGGTATCTATGTGTGAAGTGGGCAGAAGAGCAGTGGTGCCCTCCCCTCTGGGGCTATTTTGGTAATCCCATGCTAATTCTCTGGGTCTGCTGGAGGCAAACACCAGGAAGTTCCAATCTAGCAGTTCCTGAAGATGCCCTTAAGTGAGGGAAGCCCTTTGATTACTCTGGTATGTAAAACAGTTCCATCTTCTGTGGGACTGCCCTGAGAATTCTATGTTAACAGTAAGCAATGGTGCCTGACCTCTGTTGCTAACTCTGAGGACATTCTATCTGATAAGGCAGGTTCCTTGTGAGAAATTCCAAGCTAAGGACAGCTTGCAAATAAATTAAGATATATTGGAACATTGTGCTGGCCAGAGAACAATGCCCAGTCTTAAGTTTTAGCCATTTACAAATCATTTCCTGGGGTACCTTTATGCCTAAATAAGAAGGCATGTTGACGATTGGAAAGACTAATCTGGAACATGTCTGAGTTAGGAGATGCCAACAACTGACTGAATACCCAGGAGGCACAAATTCCCTTTGAAGTCATAACACCTCTTGTCCACGATCAGACTTTTACCCCTGATATTGCAGACGTTACTAGAGTAGATGAGTAGGCGTGGCAGCCAAGTAACATTAGTTTTTCTTGGCTATGTTCTTTTGCTTGCCTCTCACCATCTGGTTATGTCTGGTGTTACCTGGCCTTGCTGTCTCTGATGGCAGCCTGTCCCTCCTGGGAGTCTGTTTATTGTGGGCCTTCTTGGATCAGGCTGTCTCTGGGAAAGGGAGGGGTCTGGAGAGTCTCATCTGGGAGCTTAGTTGTGTCAGAACTCTTTGGGATCAAGCTGTCTCTAGGAGTTGCAGGGATATGGAGCACAAGATCAGGATCAGTTTCCAGGATCCTGCCTGATAGGAAGGATGGTATGTCTTCAGCTAGTCAGGAGATACTGGATACCCTGGGCTCCAGGTGATCCCATTTAGGTCATGTCTTGGGGCAGTAGTAGCAGGCTCACTTGGGAGCCAAGGGATGTCAGAATTATTGGGGGTCAAACTATCCATGGGTGTGGGTGGCATGGGGAGGACCAGAGCACAGGATCTGCTCTCCAATATCATTTATAATTATCAGATGCAATACACAGCCTTGTCACTTTCTCATTGTTACCACATCCATGAAAATCAAAGTCCTTCCTAATTGGAACCTTGAACTGAAACAACATGCCTTAGGGCAAGACACTTTGGTTTTCTGAAAAGATAAGCATTGTCCCTGGGGTGCAGGAAAACCTAATGTTCCTAACTTGAAGTTTTACTCCCAAGTGTTAGGATAATTTTCTTTAATATTGTGACCACTTGAAAAGGTACAACTCCTAGAAACTGAAACATAGTTTCAGGCAAAAGTAAGGCTAAAATGGATTAAATGCATATGATCAGAAAAACAAGTAGGATTATTAAAGCCATATTTAGACATAAATTTATAGGGAGGTCTGTTGCAACAGCAGGAAGAAGAGAAACAGGCTTTGAAAGAGATGTTCTCAATTAAGATATTAAAAAATGTAATTAAAGACAATTAAAGACTGATTGCCCAGGCTGTTCACAAGCAGAACACAGCAAAGCTTGACTCTGCAAATTTATATGAGGGAGCCACTATTAATAGAAAACCAACTTCTCTACCACAGGATGGGTAACTAAATAAAAAGCTGACTCAGGTAGAGCAATGGCTCTTAAATAAAGCAAAGGAACACCCACTAGAATAGGTAGTCCAAGAGCAGCTAGAGACAATATATTGAAGAGTCCACTAGCCCCTGGAATTTTTTATTTGTTATTAAGAAGAAATCTGGAAAATGGATGTTGTTGAGAGATATGAATGCAATCAATAAAATCATTCAACCTATGGGTTCTTTACAACCTGGAATCACTTTAACTTCTTTATTACCTAAGGCACTATCTATTTTAGTGATAGTATTAAAAATTTTGCTTTTTCAAAATATCCCTTCCTTTCATTGTGCCAACATTTGACCATTCCAAGACAACTAAGAGTTACCATTGAAATGACTTGCAAGAAGGAACATTAAAGTCTTACTTTTTGTCAGTATTATATGCAACAAAATATTAGAAATAATTCATAAAGTTTCCTCCATAATTTATGATTATATGGATGATATTTTGCTGGATGATTCAGGTACAGATTCCTTAGAAAATGTATTTGATAAAGTAAAGAAAATTTTGCCTTATTGGGGATTTCAAATTGTTTCTTAAAAGAATTCAAAGAGGAGTTTCTGTAATTACTTAGGATAAAAAATAGATCTGCAATCAATTTAGTCACAAAAGGTAAAGATATTCTGGCATTCTCTGCCTTGAACCTCAAGAGACAATTTTAGATGAGTTTCATCTAAAAATTTGGAGGTACTCTGCTCCTCCTACATCTGCCTAACCTCTGTATGTATAAGTTTTCTGGACCAAGTGTTCCAAGGATAAATCACAAGTTCTCCCCAGACTCACCCTACAGTCAAAGAGCTGTATGACTGTCCCTGCAATGCACTTGTGGGCAAGTGTCAGGCCACCTCACAGTATATGATCCTGGTGACCACTTATGTTGTAGCCCCTAGAAAAAAAAGCCACTGTTCCCTTGTATTTTCTAGGGAGCAAAATAAGGACACAAAGTCAATGCTCAGAAAATTATTTCATTGTGTATTTATAATATATTTTTGTTATCAACTCATTGGTTAATGTCATTAATTTTTTTTATTCATGGCTACTATGAATAGAGTGTTTATGAACATGCACGACTGAACAGGTATCTATGTAGGATATCACATCCTTTTATGAAACATCATGAATGATAGACTTAGTTTTAATTCTGTGGTGGGGGGGAGTTCACCATTGGTTTATACAGTTCTTCACACAAGATTTCTTCACTGGTTTGTAACCTTACCAACAGTTAATGGAGGCTCACTTTTCTCCACAACCTCATCAGCATTGTTGTAGTCTGTTAGCCATTCTTATTCAGGTAATGTGGTGACCAATGCTCTAAGGCAGACATGGAAGCAGGGAGGGACCTGCTGGTCTCATGTTTTTAGATATCTGGGATTTAGCAAGCTCTGATGGTGGTGGCTACCACCTTCTGTGGGAATGGTGCTTGAGTTTAATGCAGATGGATGCCATTATGGCAAGGACTGAGGAGCTCTGTCTCCACATTGCAAGGATCTGTGGGAATACTTATGCAGAAACTCCTGGTCTCTTCTCAGGGATTAACTTGTTTGCTTTTCCCTTGAATTTACATTTTTAGCATTGGTATTGGGAATCTTTACTTTTACTTTGTGACAGAAATTTCCTCATAATCAGAAAAAGAAAGCTTAGACTACGATTTATTCTTGTTTGTCTCTAAGGGTTGTGGGAATGAAATAGGTCACTACTAATCTATTTGTCAATGATACAATTGAGTCAACTTAAAGCCCTGTTCTGGAAACATTAGCTAACATCCAAATGTTTTCTTCTGATGGGAACTTAGTTCTGACAACAAATTCCCCACTATCCGGTTCCAAACAACAATTAGTTGAGCCAAGTAAGGATGTTGCACTGACTCAGATTAGTAATTTTCAGAGTGCTCAGAGCATTAGAAGAACTAGGTCTCCTAGTTAGGATATGGGGAGATGCTAGATGCTGCCAATAATTAAATGAGAATTTCTCATGTATGCAATCAATCATCTCCTTTATACTGTAACTTCAATTGCTACCAACCATGGTCATTCAGATATGTACAAATATGCTGGGTTAGATATTAACTACTTGCTGAAGCTGTGTTTCCTCTTTCTTGATACAGTTCGTGGATTAGCAGGAAACCACAGTGATTGAG
>NW_022196904.1:15245537-15247696 GCF_008632895.1 Mastomys coucha
AAAGGGGGCCTCTGAAAAAGCTGAACATCAGAGAAAAAACAGCTTACATTGCCAGGGGTTCATATTCAGTTCTCTCCCTTACGTAGTTTCTTTAGGAACAATATGGTAGCCAAGGGGAATAACGTAGAAAAATGTCCAAAGCATCCACAAAAGCCCTAGGAATACATGGGCAGACGCATCAAACAGTTCACCAAACAGAAGAAATGGGAGCATTATCTTGAAATTCTTCATGGGAGAGTGGAGCCCATCCCCTGTTTCCAGGAATCAGGTTACTTACTCCCATAAACCTAAAGTGTGAAAGTCCATAAACCTGGTCAATAGTCTCCATTGAGAATAGTTCTGTCCCTTTCCTCATTCACCACTCAGCTTGTCCCTTTGGGGCCTTCTCAGGAATCTGTCCCCTTCCAGCTGGAAGATATTCCATCTTCATAGAACATCAAGATTGCACAGTAGGCTGTGTGTGCACTTAAGATTTGCTTCACATAGGAAGCACAGAGACTTTCTTTGGTGCTTACAGACCAAATCTAGGTCACGACGAAAACCAACCCTGAGATAATTGTGATGTCTTTTCAGGACACAGGGATGCTTATAAGCCTTTTTGATTATGGTGTAGTTTGGAGAACTAAAATATAAAGAGAGAAAGAGGAGAGGAACACCATGCAGTACTGAGAATAGAGTGGGCAGAGCAGTGTCTTGAACTCACACCCACCCATAGCTCATGAGACTCAGAGATGTTGCTGCCTGACCAGGAAGAAAGTACAACAGAGCTGGGGAGCTGTTATGTGGCAGGAGTTTCACAGTGAAAGGACTGGTCAGGCCACAGAGTCCTGTGAGACACCCTTGCATGCCTTTGCAAGGGGCTGTACTTTCTTTCTATTTTAAGCAAATTTCAAACATTCAATTTAACTCAGAAACCAGACGCTGGTTTGGAACTCTGCTAGCTCAGAGACTCAGAGAAAGCATCTAGCTTACCTTCCTTATCAGTCAATATCCCAGAAAGAATTTCTCCTTCTCTACATCATCTCAGAAACACCTCAAACTGAATTTTCCTCCCTTCTACTTCCTGCGCATCTCTCTATCCATTACAGACTCCCTCTTACTTTCTGTTTCCTCCTATTTTAGTGTATGTTAACTGGTTGCCTGCTTTGCCTCTTGGCCTATGATTGACTTTAAAATCTTGTTTACAGTAAATAGAAAGCTCTTGGATTAAAGGTGTGTGCTGTGGCTGAGCCAGACCACAACTAGAAACAGGTTTTTTGAGTAAATAACAAAATCTCAGGATTCACAGTGTGATCAAATGTCCTGAAATATTTCCCCCTTTTTCTCGCACAAAAAAGAAAAGATTTTTAACTCTAAGACAGTAAAATTATTTACTGTTGTCGTCTGCGAATTGCCATACAGTGAGTGGTACAGCATTTTTGGCTAACTAGGCAAAGTATTATCAGCTAACCTTTAAACTGACTGGTCCTGAGTGAGGTAGGAAGGGCGGACGATAGGTGGTGAACAGGAGAATTTCAGAACATTGAGACAAGAGTACAAGTGATTCAATCATAACTTTTTGGCTTATTTGTAGCATTCTTTAGTGTCAGCTATGGATAACTACTTTGGGAAGTAGAGTCTGAGAATCTGAACTTAATTTCACTTTATGAACAAAATGGAGACTGAATACAAAATGGCTACAGTTATGTTAAAAGTAACAGGCCTGGACATTCACAGCAATGAAGTATTTTTCCCCAAGCTTTCCATGATGTCCAGCTTGGTTGTATTTGATAGTCTTAGGATGAAACATTTTTGAGTTCAAAGTTCTGTAAAATTTTCTTCTCAGTCTCCTGTGAACTCGGGAATTTGAATGTCCTGAGCAGTTCTTAGTTCAAAGCTGATCTTTGGATGATTGTCAGCTTAGTCGCAATCCTAGCTAGGAAGAACACAGCAGTCCACCCAAAGGTATCACCTGTTTGTGAAGAATCTGCTGGCAGAAGAGGCGTGGGGCAGTTTTTTTTCTAGTGGCTAGTGTTACCACAATCTGGGTGGATTCATCAGTAAAGGGCCCTAATATCTTTTCTCAGACCTCAGAGGTTACTGTTAGGAATAGTAGAAAACTTAAATATTTTAAATGGAATATTAAGCAGATCTCAGAAAGTTTTGAGGACCTCAGTCTA
>NW_022196904.1:15248271-15255035 GCF_008632895.1 Mastomys coucha
AATTAGGATATGTACCAGTTCCACTCTAATACATTTCCTTCCATGACTGAGCCTGCTAGGGACTCTGTTCTTGAAAAGATCCAGTCTGTCATTTTAAGGGGCAACCTTTTGACTGTAGGATGGCTGACAAAATACTGAGTATAAGGTTTCCAATGCCTCATAAAATGTCCAGATTAGTTTCTCAAGTTGAAATTTTTATTCTCCATATAAGGAAAGTGTTTGCAATAGAAGCCAACAGGCAAATGCTGGCAGACTCCTTTGATTTATAAAGAGTCCCCAGTTACAAATTCACCAATAAATATTATATCCATAATTAGGGTGTCATCTGGTTCAATCTTGGTCAGGGCTGCATGAATGGAGATGACTTTACAGATAGTCACAGAAGCTGTTCTTCGTTCATTTTCCCAGTGGAAATTAGCTGACTTCCTAGTAGCCCCGTAGAGGGTTTTTATAGTAATCTGTAAATGTGAAATGTGATTTATTTAGTGTGCAAACATATAAATTACGAGTTGTATGTGTGTTTTGTCCCTGAATAATGTGTGGCTCTACCACCTTGTTCACTGTAACTCTGTAGTTTGCAAAACAACTAAATTGTAGAGATCAGTTTGTCTCTGCTGGGATTAAAGGCATGGCTATCACCACCCTGCTAAAATATTTAACTTAGGTCCAAATCACTGCAATTCTTTTTTAAGATAATCTTTTTAATGTATATTAAATATTAAATACATAATATATATTTATTATTCCTTTTATTTTTTTCACAATCCAATTGTTGCCTCCCTCCTGGACTGCCTTCCCAGAGCTCCTCATTCTATTCCTTTCCCCCCTGTTTCCAAGAGGATGCCTGCTGACTCCCTCCCCCCTGCCAGGCCTTCCCACTCCCTGGGCCCTCAAGTCTCTCCACTGTTAGGCTACTCTGAAGACAGACCATGCAGTACTCTGTTGTTTATATGTCAGGGTGTCTTGGACCAGCTCATGTATGCTGCCTGGTTGATGGGTCAGTGTCTGAGATATCTCAGAGGTCTGGGTTAGTTGAGACTGCTGGTCTCCCTACAGAGTCACCCTCCTTCTCAGATTCTCCCAGCCTTTGACTAATTCAACCCCAGGGGTCCCTGACTTCAGACCAATAGTTGGGTGTAAGTGTCTGTGTCTGTCTCAGTCAGCTGCTTGTTGGGCCTCTCAGAGGGTGGTCATTCTAGGCTCTTATCTGTAAGCACACCATAGGCTTGGTAATAGTGTCAGGCTTTGAAATCTCCCCTTGAAATGAATCTCAAGTTAGGCTGGTCACTGGACCACCTTTCCCTCAGTCTCTTCACCATTTTTTGTCTCTACAGTTCTTTGAGACAAGAACAATTCTGGGTCAGAGTTTTTGTCTATGGGATGGCCATCCCTCCACTTGCTGCCCTGTCTTTCTATTGGAGGTGGACTCTACAAGTTCCCTCCGCCCACTCTTGGGCATTTCATCTAAAGTCCCTCCCTTTGAGTAATGAGAGTGTTTCACTTCCCAGGTCTCTGGTACTTTCTAGAGGTTCCCCCCACCTCTCACCTCATCCCCATGTTTCATATTTCTATTTGTTCTGCTGGCCTTCACAGCTTCTCTCATAACTGATCATGTTCCCCTTTTGGCCTCCCTTTCTCTCCCATGTAGGTCACTTCCTCCCCCTGCCTCCCTTGATTGTTTTCTTCTCTCTCCCAAGTGGGATTGGAACATCCTCACTTGGGCCCTTCAACTTGCTAACCTTATTGAGTTTTGTGGATTATATCCTAGATATTCCATAAGTTTTTGGCTAATATCCACTTGTTAGTGAGTACATAGTATGCATGTCCTTGTCGATCTGAGTTACCTCTCTCAGGATATTTTCTAGATCCATCTATTTGCCTGCAAAATTCATGTTGTTCTTGGTCTCAACAGCTAAATAGTATTCCAGTGTGTAAATGAACCACATTTTCTGTATCCATTCTTTCATTGTGGGACATTGGGTGTTTCCAACTACTGGCTATCACAGGTAAGGCTGCTATGAACATGGTGGAGCATGTGCCCCTGTGGCATGGTGGAGCATCTTTTGAGTATATGCCAAGAGCTGGGTCTTCAGATAGAACTACTTCCAATTTTCTGTGGACCCTCCAGATTGATTTCCAGACTGGTTGTACTAGTTTTCAGTCCCACCATGAATGGAGGAGCGTTTCTCTGTCTCCATGTTCTTCCCAACATGTGCTGTTACCTGAGTTTTTGACATTAGCCATTCTTATTTGTGTAAGTGGAATCTTAGGGTTGTTTTGATTTGCATTTCCCTAATGAGTAATGACTTAGGGACATTTCTTTAGGTACTTCTTTGCCAGTTGCAATTCCTCTCTTGTGAATCTTCTCTCTTGCTCTATACTTCATTTTTAGATTGAGTTGTTTGGTTTTTGTGGAATTTAGCTTCTTGAGTTCTTTATATATTTGGATTTTAGCCCCAATCAGATGTGAGGTCAGTGAAGTTTTATTTTTCCCAATCTGCAGGTTTGTCCTATTGACTTTGCCTCTGAAAAGCTGAAAAGCTGAAAAGCTTTTCAGTTTCTTGAGGCCTCATTAATCATTTCTTGATCTTAGAGCCTCAGTCATTGGAGTTCTGTTTAGGAAATACCCCACCTCCCACCCAATTGAATGAATTCAATGAATTCAAGGATCTTTCCCATTTTCTTTTCTATTCAATTCAGTGAATCTGGTTTTATGTTGAGGTCCTTGATCCACTTCGACTTGAGCACTGTACAAGGTTTGAGAAAAAGGATCTATTTTCATTTTTCTACATATTGATTGCCAGTTAGACCAGCAGCATTTTATTGAAGATGCATTTTCCCTATTTATACTTGGCTTCTTTGTCAAACAAAGATCAAGTGTCCATAAATGTGTGGGGTTTATTTCTCTGTCCTCAGTTCTATTCCATTCATCAATCTGTCTGGCTCTGTTCCAATACCATGCAGGCTTTATGACTATTACTCTGTAGTACAGCTTGAGGTGAGGGATGGTGATTCTTCCCAGAGTTCTTTTGTGGTTAAGGATTGTTTTTTACTATCATGTTTTTTTTCTTTTTCCATATAATATTGAAAATTGCTCTTTCCATGTCTGTGAAGAATTGGGCTGGAATTTCAATGGGGATTGTATTGAATCTGTAGACTAGTTTTGGTAGGAGAGCCATTTTTACTATGTTAATCCTACCAATCCATGAGCATGGGAGATCTCTCCATTTTCTGAGGTCTTCTACAATTTCTTTCTTGAGAGACTTGAAGTTCTTGTTATGTAGATCTTTCACTTGATTGGTTAGAGTTACCCAAGATATTTTATATTATTTGAGACTGTTGTGGAGGATGTTGTTTCCCTATTTCTTTTTTTGCCTGATTATCATTTGTATAAAGGAAGGTTTCTGATTTGTTTGAATTAATTTTATATACAGCCACTTCACTGAAGTTGTTTATCAACTGTAGAAGTTTCCTGGTAGAATTTTGGGGGTAGCTTATGCTTACTATCATATCATCTGCAAATAGTGATACCTTGACTTCTTTTTGCCAGTTTGTATCCCATTGATCACTTTTTTGTTGTCTTATTGCTATAACTAGAACTTCAAGTATTATATTGAATAGATAGATATATGGAGAGTGGGCAGTTCCAATTTTAGTAGGATTGCTTCAAGTATCTATCCGTTTAATTTGGTATTGGCTGTTGGTTTGCTGTATATTGCTTTTATTGTGTTTAAGTATAGGCCTTGAATTCCTGATCTCTAGTTCTTTTAACATGAAGAGGTATTGTATTTTGTCAAATGCTTTTTCAGCATCTAATGAGACAATCATATAACTTTTCTCTTTGAATTTGTTTATATAGTCAATTATGTTGAAGAATTTTTATATATTGAACCATCATTGCTTCCCTGGGATGAAGTCTACTTGATCATGGTGAATGTTGGTTTTGATGTGTTTTTGGATTGTGTTTGCAAGAATTTTACTGACTATTTTTGAACCGGTGTTTATAAGTGAAATTGGCCTGAGATTCTATGTGTGATTTAGGTATAAGACTAATCAATGCTTGACAGAATGAAGTAGGTAGTGTTCCTTTTGTTCCTATTTTATGGAATATTTTGAGGAATGCTAGTATTAGCTCTTCTTTGAAGATCTTGTAGAATTCTGCACTAAAGCCATGTGGCCCAGGTTTTTTTTTGGCTGGAAAGTTTTTAATGAATTCTTCTATTTCCTTAAGAGATATGGGACTGTTTAGATAGTTTACCTGCTTTTGGTTTACCTCTGGTATGGGGTATCAGTCTAGAAAATCATCCATTTTTATCTAGATTTTCAAGTTTTGTTGTGTATAGGCTTTTGTAGTAGGATCCAATTTTAATTTCCTCAGTTTCTTTTATGTCTCCCTTTTTATTTCTGACTTGTTAATTTGAATACTGTTTTTGTGTCCTTTAGTTAGTTTGGCAAGGAGTTTATCTATCTTGTTGATTTTCTCAAAGAACCAGCTTCTGGTGTGTTGATTCTGTGTATTGTTCTCTTTGTTTCTATTTGGTTGATTTTGGCCCTGAGTTGACTATTTGTGCCTTCTACTCCTCCTGGATATGTTTGCTTTTTTTCTAGGGTTTTCAGGTGTGCTGTTATGTTACCAGTGTAAGTTCTCTCGAATTTCTTAATGAGGGCACTTATTACTATAACTTTCCTCTTAGCACTGCTTTTATTGTGTACCATAAACTTGCTATGCTGTTTTATCATTTTCATTGTATTCCAGGAAGTCTTCAATGTCTTTATTTCTTCCCTGACCAATTTAATATTGGGTAGAGAGTTGTTCAGTTTCCATGAGTGTGTGGGGTTTTTGTTTGTATTTGTTGTTATTGAATTCTAGCTTTAGTCTGTGGTGATGTGATAGAATGCATGGGATTATTTTAATCTTATCGTATATGTTAAAGCTTATTTTGTGACTGATTACATGTTTCGTTTTGGAGAAGGTAGCATGAGGTGCTGAGAAGATGGTATATTCTTTTGTTTCTAGAGTGAAATGTCCTATATATATCTGTTAAATCCATTTGTTTAAAACCTCTATTAGTTTAACTGTGTCTCTGTTTAGTTTTTGTTTCAATGATGTGTCTATTGGTGAGAATGTTGTGCTGAAGTGTCTCACTGTTATTGTGCAGGATTCAAGGTGTTTGGTAAAGTTTCTTTTACAAATGTAGGTACCCTTGAATTAGGGGCATAGATATTCAGAATAGAGACTTTTTCTTGGTTGATTTTTCCTTTGACGAATATGAAATATCCTTCCCATCTCCCTTGGTAACTTTCGGCAGAAAGTCTATTTTATTGGGTATTAGAGAGGTAACCTATTTGTTTCTTGGGACCATTTGCTTGGAAGAATTTTATCTAGCCTTTTACTCTGAGGTATTGTCTGTATTTGTCACTGAAGTATGTTTCTTGTATGCAGGAAGATGCTGGATCACACTTGCATATCCTGTCTGTCAGCTTTGTCTTTGTATTGGAAAATTGAGTCTGTTGATATTGAGAGATATTAAAGATAGATGATCATTACTTACTGATATCTTTGTTCGTGTAGGTGGCATTATGTATTTTTCATTGTCTTCTCTTGGTTTTTGTTGTGAGATGATTAATTAATTGTTTTCCCCCCCTTTGGTGTTGTTACCCTCCCTGTGCTGAAGTTTTCCTTCTAGAATCCTTTGTAGGCCTGAATTGGTAGATATTGTTTGAATTTGATTTTGACATGGAATATTTTGGTTTCTCCATCTATGATGATTAAAAGTTTTTCAGGGTATAGTAGCCTGTTTTGGCATTTGTGTTCTTTGGGTCTCCATGGCACCTGTCCAGGCTCTTCTTGCTTTTACTGTCTTTGTTGTGAAATTTGTTGTAATTCTGATAGGTCTGCCTTTTTAGGTTACTTGGCCTTTTCCCTTACAGCTTTTAATATTTCTTTGTTCTGGGCATATAGTGTTTTGATTATTATGTGATGGGAGTATTTTCTTTTCTGGTTCAATATATTTTGTGTTCTCTCTCTATATTGTACATTTATGGGCACATCTTTCTTTAGGTTGGAAAAGTTTTCTTCTATGATTTTGTTGAAGACATTTTCTGGTTCTTTGAGCTGGGAATCTTCATGCTCCTCTGTCTTCTTATTGTGTCCTGGATTTCCTGGATGTTTTAGGAAATTGATTCTGTTAGTGAAGCTTGCATCTATGACTCCTGATCTCTTTCCTATGTTTTGTAACTCCAGGGTTGTCTTCCTTTGTGATTTCTTTATTGTTTCTATTTCCATTTTTAGATCCTGAATGGTTTTGTTCATTTCCTTCACCTGTTTGATTGTGTTTTCCTGTAGTTCTTCAAGGGATTTTTGTGTTTCCTTTTTAAGTGTTTCTAGCTGTTTACCTGCGTTCTCCTGTATTTCTTTGAGGGAGTTATTTATGTCCTTCTTGAAGTCCTGTAACATCATAGTGAGAAGTGATTTTTAGATCCGAATCTTGATTTTCAGGTGTGATGATGTGTCCAGGACTTACTATGGTGTGAGAATTGGGTTTTGATGATGCCAAGTAACCTTAGTTTCTGTTGCTTATGTTCTTATGCTTGCCTAAAGCCATCTGGTTATCTCTAGTCCTACCTTCCCCAGTCAAATCTGACTGGGGCCTGTTCTTTCTGTGATCCTGGTTGTGTCAACTTCTCAGAGTCAAGCTGTCTCTGTGATCCTGTGATTGTGGGATCCTGTGATCCTGGACCTGTTAGAGCACCTGGGAGTGGAG
>NW_022196904.1:15255322-15261086 GCF_008632895.1 Mastomys coucha
CCTGGGAGAGGAGTTTCCTTTAGGTTTTTTGGGACTGGCTCTGATCCTCCAATCCTGGGCTTGTTAGAAAACTTGGGAGTGGAGGTTCCTCTGGGTGTTGTGCAGAACTGCACCCCTCCTATTCTATTCTATTCTATTCTATTCTATTCTATTCTATTCTATTCTATTCTATTCTATTCTATTCTATTCTATTCTATTTGATTCTATTTATTCATTCACTAACTACCCTGATTTTGGGCCTTGTCCATTCTCTCTGCCCAGTCTGACTCTTACATATCCCTCCTCTCATTTTCCCCTTTCCTTCTTCCCAGAGAGGGGAAGCCCCACTTGGGTACATCTCTATTCTGGGACATCCAGTCCATGCAGGAATAAATGCATCTTCTTCCACTGAGACCCAGCCAAGAAGTCTAGCTAGAAGATGGGAAACCAATGATAGACAGTAGAATCAGATACAGCTCCTATTCTAATTGTTAGGGGATCCATATGAAGACCATGCTACACATCTCCTACAAATATGTAGGGGCCTAGGTCCAACTCATGCCTTCTCTTTGGATAGGAGCTCAGTCTCTGTCAGCTTCCATGGGCTCAAGTTAGTTAACTTTGTAGGTCTTTTGTAGAGACCTTGACACTTCTGCCTCTCCAATTCTATCCCCAACTCTTCCACACAACTTCTGAGCACTGCCTAATGTTTGGCTGTGAATCTTCACATTTGTTTCTATTAACTTCTGGATGAAGCCTCTCAGGAGAGAGATATTCAAGGTTCCTGCATGCAAGCATAGCATATGGGATAGGTCTCAAATTGGGCCAGTTATTCATTGGCCATTTCCTCAGATTCTGCTCCAATGTTACCCCCAAGCATCTGTAGACAGGAAAATTTTTGAGTTGGAGTATTTTCTGGGTGGGTTGATGTCCCCCTTCTGCTGGAAGTAACATCTGGTTACTAGAAGGGGCCACTTAAGCCTCCATATGCCCTGATGTAGGAGTTTCAGCTAAAGTCATTCCCATAGGCTTCTCAGAGAATCCCTTGTTCCATGTCTCCAGGTATACCCAGAGATGGCCTGCATTGATTTTTGTTCTCACTTTCAGCCTTCTCTCATACCCATTTTCTCATAAGTGATCCCCTTACTCATTCTCTTTCTTCTTCACCTCCTACCCACCCAGTTTCTTCCCTCCATCCACCTCCAGTGACTATTTTGTTTTCTCTTCTTTTCTTGAGTCATCCTTATTATTAATTTCTTTGAGTCTGTGGATTGTAGTAGATGAATAGCCTGTACTTTATAGCTAATGTTCGCTTATAAGTGAGCACACACAACATATGTCTTTCTGTGTTTGTGTTACCATACTCAAGTTGTTATAGTTTATGCAAATTTTGTGATGTCTTTGTTTTTAATAGATTAATTGTATTTCATTATGTAGATGTACCACATTTTCTTTTTCCATTCTTCAGCTGAGGGACATATATGTTGTTTACAGTTTCTGGGTGAATGAGTAGAAAGCAAAATAACTAAAATACAAGCTATCTTTGGATACAAATGCTTTACATGTGCATCTTTTTTCTTTTCTACCAGAGCCAATTTTCTCCCAGCCTCAGCTAATAATTTTCTTGAACTATTCAAGTTTTATCCCCTGTAATGCTTGAAATAAATTGCATAGATTTTGAATAGTTAATCTAATTATATATAGCCAGTTAATATCTTTCATCAATTTTAAAAAATTAATAAGGGTTTGTAATTGACTTCTGATCTGTACCTTCTGTGGTTGATTTTTTTTAAATAAACCTCTCACATGTCTTAGATAATTAATAGGGTCTTCTCTTTGTACTATTTCAGGAGCTATTTGAAATCCTCACAAGGCAAAATACTATTTACTTTATCAAACGTTATTTTCCTAAGTTATCGTCATCTGAATCAGCCTGTGAGATAGAATCCATATAATGATAAATTTTAGATTGAGGAAACTATTTATGAATTATTTGTCATGGCTGTTGTACAAAATATTGGCAAAAGGTAGGATTGTTTAATATTTTTTGTGGTAAGCCTTTCCAATGACATGTCTTTATTGGACAACTATTTTTATAAGTAGGTACTGAAAATGAAAACCTTTCCATATAATACTTATGAAAAGGATTGTGAAAAAGCAATCTTTTAAATCAATTACTACCAAAGGCCATGACTTGGGTAGTAAAGAAGGCAATGGGATTCCATGTTGTAAAGAGCCCATTGGTGGAATCATCTTATTTATGGCTCCAAAATCTGTTAACACTCTCCCTTTTCCTGATTTCTTTTCTATAACAAACACATGGCAAGTTCATGGGCTGTTAGATTCTATAATGTGTTGAGCATTTTGTTGATCCTATACCAGCTGTTCTAGTACCTGCAAATTTTCTTTTGTCATAGGCATTGTTCCACACATATAGGCTTGTCAGTTAAAGATTTTAAAGTTAGGGCATTTGGTACTTTTGAAAGATCAATATCTGTCATGTCCTGCTTATGGACAACCTGGACAATCTGTGATTGTTCTTGAAAATTCCTTTTAATATTTTGCTCAAAAACATTCTTTATTTTTTGGTTTGTTTCTGATATTGGAGGAAGGTTAATTTTTGTGCTTTTTATCGCTCTGACAAATCATGGTTCCATAAATTCAAGGCACTATTAAACACATATGGCTTTAATTTTCCTATTTGACCTTCTGTTTCTATGCACTTAAGTCATCTCAGAGTTTACTTTACCTGTGATGATCCAAATCCCTAGGAGCTGAAAATTGACCTGAACAGGTCAATTTTGATGCCAAGATTTTTCTGAAATTGTTACATTAGCTTCCATGTCTACTAGACTTCAATTTCAAATCCATTTATTTGTATTTTTAGCTTCTGTGTCTGATAATTCACAGAAGTTTTCCAAAATACTTATTTTCCGATCTCTCCTGAATTTTTTGTTTTATTTATTGAAGCTGTTACATCCTTGATTACATCCAGAGCAGTGTTGTTTCTAAGATGACCCATTAAATCATTTAGTTGCTCTATGACTGGGTTTCTATGATCCTGACAGGGAATGATTTAATTCAATTGAATATTGGGGCCTGCAGGAGGCCCCTTAGGGTGTTTTTGGATGACAATGTGTCACCTTTCTATTCCTTGTTGATCTGCATTCATTTAGTTCAATGTCTGCCTTTTCCACACCTTCTGACTACTCTAGAAGGGTAGAGCCTCCTTTTTATATTTCTTTAGAAAAAAACCTTGTTTCTAAAAACATCTTGCCTACAATTCTTTTTTTTTTCTATTGCCCTTGCTTACCACAATTAAATCATCTGGGATTCTGATTTTTCTTAAAACATTTATAAATTACTTCTCCCATTAGAGTAGCATCATAAATGTGAGATCAGGTATCAGCCATATTTCTAATCCATCCATCTATTGGTGTTGATGTAATCTTTAAAATTCTATTCCCCTTTTTACATTCTACATTAGAATTTTCAAATGCCAAAGATTTGATTAACAGTTGCCCAACTTCTGCTCTAATACTATTTTACTTAAGCTGAGTTCAATCTTTGCAAAAACAAAATCACAGAAAACTTATTTTTGGCATTGTATAAATTTAGTAAATGACTCTGACCTCATTCCTTATTCTTCAACCTTGTCCTGAAAGACCCCCAGAACAGGGGAGATCCTCACTCAAGCCTCGGGATGATGCAACCACCCAATAACTCATGAGAGACCGATCTTGCTGCAATCACATGAGGTTTATTCAGGATAAGCCAGATCTGGGGTCGAACACATAGCCTGGCAGGCCAGAGGGGTTCAACCCCGAACACAAGTAGTGAGGGGTATTTAAAGGGAAAAACCACAAACTAAGAGGGGTGAGGGGGTTACCAAGGAAACAGCATGAAAACAATAGAAAATTCTAAAGGAACCCACTCCCTAGTTGAGTCAGGTCACAAGGAAGTCGTCCTGCACACTCCTTGTCTAGAGGAATGTGGTTTGGCCAATGCTATCTTCCTAATGGCTGACTGCTCTCATGATTTTAATATCTGCTTCACATCATGTGAATGCATACCATATAATATTATCATTTACTTAAATCTCCTCATATGTAATATATTTATAGCATTCCATTTAATTTCTTCATAATCACGGAGATGTGTGTTGTCTGCTGGTAGTTCTTGTATAGTAACTAGATTAATTAAGATTGGTTTTATAATGACCTTGGGCTCCCCTCTTCAGTCTCATCATGTGGTGGCATAGTAGATTCTTATCTAAATTCCTCTGTGTCTGAGTGTTTTTCTTATGTTTCACTTTTGACTTATTTTTCACTATGACTATTAAGGATAAAATACGAATTAACAGACCAGTAGTAATTGTAATTGGCATTATGTCAATCTCAATTATATGTCCATTATCTATTTCTATTTTGAAGTCATCTATGTCAGCATTATATATAGGGTCTTAATATCTTATATTTTGGTATTTTCCATCCTTAGCTCTCTCCTTGAGAACTTTTCAGATGATTTACCAAATCTGATGGCTTCTCAGGTTGTATGCATCTGACATGATTTCACTGTCCTGGTGGGTTGTGCCATACATTGGTGTGCCAAAATGGTGTTTTTTAAAAAATATCTAAATTTCACCAAAAAAGCCTCAAGAGCCAGATGCTTGGGTGAAAGCCTGCTAATTAAGAGAAGCAGAGAAAACACCTAGCTGACCTTCCTGCTCAGTTTACGTTCCCCTATTAGGGATTTCTTATTGTCTGTGCCTTCATAAAACTCTTTCAAATTGAATATGTCTCCCCACTTCCTGTATCTATATCCATCCTCCTGACTCCCTCTTAATCTCTTTGTGTTTTCTATGTTTACTTCATGTCAACTGTTTGCTTGCCCTAATTTTTGACCTATGGTTGACTATACACAATTCTGTTTAAAATAAACAGAAAGCTCTTGGACTAAAAGTGAGGCGAAGAGCACAACTAGAATCAGATTTTTCCAGTAAATAACAAAATCTCGGTTCACGGTGTAATGAAAATCCTAGCACAGTGCCTTAATTGTCAGTAGCTCATTCTAATAGGTGAGGAAGATCATGAGAATAAATCACTCTACTCTCTGGATTCTCTTAAGTAGGACAATAGCTTGAGAGGAGTCTCAGTGTTTTTAGGAGAGAATTCACAGAACCAGACAGAGGCTCAGCATCAGGAAGCTCACAATGAAGTATAAATGGTAAGAATAGGTGTGAGAATTTTCTTACATAAACGTAACCACTATTAAAATTTTCTGGAAACTGGCATTCTCAGTTATGATTTACCAGACAAAAAAATCAAGCAGGTGTTGATCAGTGACATAGTTCAATGGATATAGGCATTTGCATTATTGTCTGATAACTTGAGAACCAATGAACTCAAAGTGTCCTCTGAACTCAACATAGGTACTACGTTCTGCACCTACCTACACACACTGTGATATACACATGCATATGAACTTATACAATGTAATTTGTAAATAAGTGTAAAAACTTAAAAAAAACTGAAGAAATTTAGCATGGTATGCTGAAATTTTCTAATATTTTAAATAAATCTAAGGGAATACACAATCCTCTAACAAAAGAGATTCCTCCACTGGTATCTGATTGTTTTCCAGTATTCATTTTCTTAAAAATTATAAGACAAATCATAGTCTTATGATGCCACTACCCTAGTTGACTACAAGACTGACAGGTGACAAAAAGCTTGATGTTGAAGTCAGATGTTGACTGGAACCACAAGAGGAAGGGAACAATAAC
>NW_022196904.1:15268384-15272292 GCF_008632895.1 Mastomys coucha
ATAAGACAAATCCCAATTCTTACAATGTCCCAGTCCCAGTTGACTGGAAGAATGGCCAGTAAAGAAAGATAGAAACTGAGTTCAGCTAATTGGAACCACAAGAAATACAGAAGATAACAACAACAACAACAACAACAACAACAACAACAAAAACAATAACAAAGAGAAAGGGAGTTAAGATGCAGGTGTGTAGGGACAAAGATTAGGGGTGAGGGATGTATTACCTCAATACCATTCAATGTTGAATGATATCAGGGATCTGAAGACAGTGAGCTAGAACCATGTTGACACCTGAGTATAGAGCACCATGCAGAGAATATCACAAGTAGAGGTAGACAAAATAAGACAGGGAGACACTCCCCCCACAGTTAGGCTTTACAGTGAGCACTCCTCAGTTCTCAGGACTGCATCTGAAAAATTCACAATAGAGAGAAATTAGTTTATCAATATATATATATTTTAAAATTTCAAAATTACAAGACTCTTTGAAGTTAATCATTAAGAAAATTCTAATTTCAAGCAAAGTGTGAAGTATTAATAATATTTCCATTTTTGTAGACCATGATTTTAATAGTTTCAACTCTTAACATTCAACAAACAGAATAATTATTTTAAGGTACATTTCATTGTTATGTCTTCCTTTTCATTTCTGATTTTATTAGTTTGGATATTGTCTCTGTGCCCTTTGTTTAGTCTGTCTAAGTGTTTATCTATGTTGTTGATTTTTCTCAGAGAACCAGCTCCTGGTTTTGTTGATTCTTTGTATAGTTCTTTTTGTTTCTACTTGGTTGATTTCATATCCGAGTTTGATTATTTCCTGCCATCTACTCCTCTTGGCTGTATTTACTTCTTTTTGTTCTAGAACTTTCAGGTGTGCTGTCAAGCTCTTAGTGTAAGCTCTCTCCAGTTTCTTTTTAGAGGCACCTAGAGCTATGAGTTTTCCTCTTACCAATGGTTTCATTGTGTCCCATATGTTTTGGTATGATGTGTCTTCCTTTCCATTAAATTCTAAAAAGCCTTTAATTTCTTTCTTTATTTCTTCCTTGAGCAAGTTATCATTGAGTAGAGCATTGTTTAGCTTCCATGTGTATGTGTTCTTTTCGTTGTTTTTGTTGGTGTTTAAGACCAGCCTTAGACCTTGGTCATCTGATAGGGTGCATGGATTATTTCAATCTTCTTGTATCTGTTGAGCATTGATTTGTGACCAATTTTATGGTCAATTTTGGAAAAGATTCCATAAGGTGCTGAGAAGAAGGTATATTCTTTTGATCTAGGATGAAATGTTCTAGAAACACTGATAATCTTTTTAAAGTAATCTTATAGTTAATGTACATAGATATATATATAGTGCACTTTACGTACTCTCTCACTATGTCAGGTAGTATCATATAATGCTTTGGAATATATTTCTTAATGATTTATTTATTTTTATATTGATTTAAGTTTTATTGCATTATGATGAGAAAAGATACGTAATTTCAATTTATTTGAATTTATTAACATTTAAAAACATATTTTAAGTAAGTAGAATTACATCACATTCTTGTTTCCCTTTTGTACCCCAACTCCACTCAGAGACCTTCAATACCTGCAATACTTTTCTTTTTTTTATTTTGTCACAGTTTTTAAAATTTATAAAATATTGTAACAATAAAAATGAGTATTATAAAAGTTGTTTGATATA
Source organism: Mastomys coucha (assembly GCF_008632895.1). NCBI lineage: Eukaryota > Metazoa > Chordata > Mammalia > Rodentia > Muridae > Mastomys > Mastomys coucha. Next base: position 15,270,069 of record NW_022196904.1, read on the forward strand.
AAGTAACAATCAATTCAACAGTCTTATGTAGATCCTTGTCTACAGTAATACTGAAAATACATAAGTTTTTCTCAATATTATTTTTAAGTAACTTCAAACATATTAACTGTACATTTTAAAATAATACATCACTACTAGTTTTCTTTTTTAAAAGAACATAAATAGATAAAGCCTTTTTGTTTGTTTGTTTGTTTGTTTTTTAGTAGAACTTAAAATTTTGGCTTGTAGTACAAGCCCAGAATAAGAACAATTTTTAGACATTGGGGTTCATTGCAATAAGTCTGTACTTCAATTACCCTCCCATCACCAAAGGATTATACCTCCATAGTAGCTAAACTAAGAGTGGACAATTCTGCTGTGCCAAGGAATGAATTGTAGTTATAATTTTTGGATGCAGATTTCTTGGTATGGTCAATGCTATTTTACCTGAGTGATTGTCTTCATTCACAGTCCACAGAGAACAGGTTATATTCATTTAAGAAGTTGTGTATGTGTTTTAAGATGGTCTATCCATGAAGTCATTCACCAACTGTTTCAATGAACAATGGTTCTGCTTGGAGGGTGGCACAGACTGTTGAGGGTAAGAATCTGGTTCATTGGCTGTGATGATTTTGAAAAGCATTCATCTCAGAGAAAGAGTAACTTATAAAGTCATCTTCTTCAAACTTGATACAATAGTTAAAAACATCAAGCAAAACAATCAGTCTCACTCTTTGTTGTTCTATTACAAGCCACCTCCCTAGTTAACCATCTGTTTCTTTTGGGTATATAAATAATTTTGAAATATGTAAGCTGTTTTGAAAACCATAGTATAGTGTAAAACCATTGAATAAACAATCCTACTAATAGAGAGGCTGAGATAAGAGCAGCATGATTTCAAGATAATTAGGTGGTACTCAGGAAGACACTGTCTGGTACAAACAAGCAGAAAGTGTATATGGATTGTACAATATTGGACATATTTCTCAAATTACCAAATTAGAGAGACCACTGGATGACAGCCAACAAATTTCTAATTCCCCATACTTTTGAATTTCAATCAATTAGGATATGTTGGTAATATTAATTTTCATATTAAGAGATATTAAGAAAAGTAACTGTCACTTCCTGTTATTTTTGTTGTTAGAGATGGAATTAGGTTTGTGTGGCTTTGTTTAAAAATTCCTTTCTTGCTTCTTGTAAAGTGTAGTTTTGTTCCAGATGTTGGTGTTTTCCATCTATTATCATTTGTAGAGCTGGATTTGTTGAAAGATATATAAATTTGGGCTGTCATGGAATATCTTGGTTTCTCCATCTATGGTAATTGAGAGTTTTGCTAGGTATAGTAGCCTGGGGTGGCATTTGTGTTCTCTTATGGTCTATATGACATCTGCCCAGGAAAATCTAGCTTTCATAGTCTCTCATGAGAAGTCTGGTGTAATTCTGATAGACCTGCCTTTATATGTTACTTGACCTTTTTGCCTTACTGCTTTTTAAAATTATTTCTTTGTTTAGTGTATTTGGTGTTTTGATTATTATGTGAAGGGAGGAATTTCTTTTCTGTTCTAGCCTATTTGGAGTCCTGTGGACTTCTTTTATGTTTATGTGCATCTCTTTCTTTAGGTTAGGGAAGTTTTCTTCTATAATTTTGTTGAAGATATTTATGAGCCCTTTAAATTGGGAGTCTTCACTCTCTTCTATACCTATTATCCTTAGGTTTGGTCTTGTCATTGTGTCCTGGACGTTTTGGATATTTTGGGTTAAGTGCTTTTTGCATTTTGCATTTTCTTTGACTGTTGTGTCAATGTTTTCTATGGTGTCTTCTGCTTCTGAGATTCTCTCTTCTATCTCTTGTATTCTATTTGTGATGCTTGCATCTATGACTCCCGATCTTTTCCCTAGGCTTTCTAACTCCAGGGTTGTCTCCCTTTGTGGCTTTTTTATTGTTTCTACTTCCATTTTTAGGTTTTTGTTCATTTCCTCCACTTGTTTGATTGTGTTTTCTAGTAGTTCCTTAAGGGATTTTTGTGTTTCCTGTTTAACGTCTTCTAGCTGTTTACCTGTATTCTTCTGTATTTCTTTGAGGGAGTTATTTATGTCCTCCTTAAAGTCCTGTATCATCATCTTGAGAAGTGACTTTAGATCTGAATGTTGCTTTTCCAGTATGATGGTGTGTTCAGGACTTGCTATGGTAGGAGAATTGGGTTCTGATGATGCCAAGTAACCTTGGTTTCTGTTGCTTATG
>NW_022196904.1:15273111-15273852 GCF_008632895.1 Mastomys coucha
CAGTATAGAATCAGTGCCACCCAGCATTGCTGAAGGGGAAAGTGTTCTTCTACTGGTTCACAATCTCCAAAAGAATCCTCTATCCTTTTTCTGGTACAAAGGGGTGACTGCAGACAAGAAATCTGAGCTCATTCAACACATAATAGCCACAAGTTCAAGCTTGCCAGGACCTGCACACACTGGTCGAGAAACTGTGTATAGCAACGGATCCCTGCTGCTCCAGAAGGTCACACAGAATGATACTGGGTTCTATACTCTACGAACTATGAGCACAGATCTGAAAGATGAAGTAGCACATGTGCAACTCCAGTTGCACAGTAAGTGGTCCTCTGTGATTGTTCATTGCTGGGTGGAGATTAGACTCACAGGATTGCCATTCCTATACTGTGTCTCCTTCCCCTACTGCACTGTGTGTCTCCCTGTGGGGTTGGAGCACTTAGTATAGGACACACAGGGTGGAGCCAATCAGACTATTGTCTGACACTCCCCTGTACCAAAGAAGTCATTGAAGGAAAGCAACTAAGATTAAAAATGTCAGAGTCTGCCAAAAATCAAAGTTGTAGCCATGCATATGAGTAAACCACTGCATTCTCACAGGGAACTGAGCACCAGAATGCCCTGACCACAGTCATCTGAACCAGGATTAACCATAGGTGATCCTAAGGATCATTTACCATGACCCTACCCTTACTTTTCTCAGGCCAATCATGTTAAACTGGGGTATTTAATAGCTCCAAGCAT
>NW_022196904.1:15276336-15280204 GCF_008632895.1 Mastomys coucha
TCATGTACAATCTGCCATATTATAGAGAAACCAAGATACAGTAAACTCAGTGGGTGAATCAGGGGTAATTGGCCCATGGATGATAAATCCAAAACCCAAGATATGCCTATAGTAATATCTCCAATTTCTCATCCCTGGAAGCTTTATTAAGTGTGAATTATAGAGGGAATCATTGAGCTCTCTGAAGGACTACTATAATTTTGTCCCCTCCTCTGTTTCTTTACAGACCCTGTTTCATGGCCCTTCGTGCGAGTTACTGACACCACAGTCAGAGAACAGAGCTCAGTGGTCTTCACTTGCTTCTCACCTGACCCTGGAATCTCCATTCGTTGGCTCTTCAATAAGCAGAGCCTGCAGATCACAGAGAGAATGACACTTTCCCCATCAAAGTGCCATCTCAGCATAGATCCTGTCTGGAGGGAGGATGCTGGAAAGTATCAATGTGAGGTCTCCAACCCAGTCAGCTCAAAGACCAGTCTCCCAGTCAGTCTGGCTGTGGTAGAAGAGTGAACTATCTCCTCTAGACTTACAGCAGAGTGGGGTCATTTCCTTGTTGATTGGGTGCAAAATGGAGATGAGTTATGTGGTAAAAATTGTCAGTTACTCCTCATGTACTGCCTTCAAGGTTACTCATTCTGTAGTCCTGACATAACCATGTGGAGAAGGACAGTTCATGACTTAATGGGAAAACTGTTTTCCAAAGTAAAATAAAGACAACAATATAATAAACACAATTGAGTTTAAGAGCTTAGGTTCTGGATCAAATACCTTTCTTTTTTTCTTTTTTTTTTTAAGAATCCGTGAAGACTAATTTTAGCAACCTCAAGTTTCCCAGAGTTTTGAGTCCCCTTATAAGTGGTGCAGTGTTTGCATGGAGACAAACATCCCCTCATGTGCTCAAATAGTTTCATCTAACACCAATTCTACCAGAAGGGAATGCCCATGGTTCACTGTGCACATTGGTGGTTTCTAAATAGTTTTGACCCACAACTTGTTTGATGTCCAGATGTAAAATCCTTGGTGTAATGCTCCACTCACTGTTCTTGTCCTGAGACTGTCTTTCACTGTCAGATCTCATAATGATACGTTTTCCTGTTTATATGTGTTTTGAAATGTATGGGATTATATTACATATTATGTATTATATATCATATCATATATCACACATTTTATATCATATATTAATCATATATTATCTCACATCCCACATATCTTTTATGATGTATATGTTGCAAAGCCTGTCTGCACCATTCACATTGCTACTTAATTCTTAGATTCATGCTTCATCCTTAGGTGTCCAGTAGATTATCATGAACCATTTAAGCACAATGGCTCAAGTTGTGGGTTAACTAGACCACTGTGCTGAAAGTCATGGTTCCCTGGGTTTCTGTTTCTGTTTATACATTGAATTCTGAGGACCATCTATGAGCCTTCCTGGAGAGGCAGAATTGGAACTTTCATCACCACCTATCTGTAGTGTAGCCTTAGACAGAAATCCTTGAAGGGAACTGGACCATGCTGAGCAGAGGATGTCAGTACATCTAGAGGAACATGGAACTTTGCACTGCATTACCATCCTAGGTATGTCTACCATCAATCCCTGTAGCTCCACTCACATGTCAGAAAGGCTTGTGTGTGTGTGTGTGTGTGTGTGTGTGTGTGTGTGTGTGTGTTTACATAGCACAGGAAGCCATACCATCTATGAGCACTTAGATCCCTTTGCATCTGCCAGAGATTCAACTTCTTAGTCATTCCCATTGAAATCTGGTCAACATGGAGGTGAAATGACAACACTAGCAAAAAGTCACTTGCAAGGATCAAAGGTTCAACACAGGGAAATACCCTTTATGTTTTCTTCACAGCACTGTTACACAGAACCACAGACAATAAATCCAGCTCTGAGGTAGGTGAGGATTTGTTGCATTAAAACATCAACCCAAGACTCAGGATATAAACTACTCTATGTTGGATAAGTGGTTCGAGACTTTCAGAAAGTGTCAGGCTGAAGTTGTATGAAAGCAACAGGAATTTCTTTTTATCAGTGATCACACAGGAGAACTTTATGAGAGTTTACACAGGATCCTTTTAGTGTACAATATGTAACCTTGTAAGGGCAAAACAATGTGACACAGTCAATCTGAGTGTTACATGTCAATAACTTGTATTCTATAATGTCCAGGGACATACTACTTACTTAGTTTTGGTTTTACAACACAGAGACACATATATAAACATATAGGTTGGCCATGTTTTCCTATACTAGCTCCGGCATATCTAGTCAGACACAGTTGGTAGCCAAGAATGTCATAGAGGAACTTCTCCTGTCTGAAGAATCTCAAGGTTGCTACCTGTGATGAAGAAAAATGGCATCTCAGACTCAGGATCAGTTAGAACATGTGAGTTTACTTGGAAGATTTCACAACATATGATATGCTCGCATTGGGCTTGGTACATAGGTACCTTATTAATTCACTCTACTTCTAGCTTCAAATGTGTAGTCATTAGTGGGATCCCACATGGCTCTCACCACTATTGTAGCCTTCTAAATACTTGGAAACCATCCCTTCCAACCTACTTCCAGGTAACTTACAGTTCCTTTTTTTGTGGCTGTAATAAAACAAATACCACAACCAACACAACTTATAGAGAAAACAATTTATTTGGGTTTATGGTCGTTCATGGCAGTGAAGCATGCCATCAAGATGTCAGTATTGTGGCAGGAGCAAGAAGCTGAGAACTAACATCTGAACTGCAAGCACAAAGCAAAGAGATAGAAGAGCAAATGGTTCAGGGCTTGCTAGACTCAAAACCTGCCCCAAGGTTGATCTGACTGCAGAGGTTTTGGCTCTGAAATCTAACCAAACAGCTCAAGACCATCTATTCATATGCCGAAGACTATGAGGGATATTTATCATTGAAAACATATTGAACAAAGTCCTGAAATTTCCCATGTAGCCTCTAGCTTACAGCCCACTATTCTTGGCACATCAAAGGGGAGCTGTATCCAAAGTCTCCAAAATTTCTATCTCCAATACTATTTCTTTTTTTTTCTATTCGTTGTTTTATTTATTTACATTTCAAATCTTGTCCACCTTCAAGGTTTCCCATCCACAGACTCTCTGTCTCATCCTGCCTTTGCCTCTATGTCCGTGCTTCTCCACTCATACACCCACTCCTGCCTCACCCCTCTAGCATTCTCCTAACACTGGGGCATCAAGCCTCCACAGGACCAAGGTGCTTCCCTCCCATTGATGCCAGTTGAGGCAATCCTCTGCTATATATGTAGCTGGATCCCTCCATGTATATACTCTTTCATTGGTGGTTTTGTCTCTGGGAGCTCTGGGTGGTGGTCTTGTTAGTTGATGTTGGTGTCTTCTTATGGGGTTGCAATCCCATTAAGCTCCTTCAGCCCTTCCTCTAACTCTTCCATTGGGGTCCCTGTGCTCAGCCTAATGGTTACCCATGAGTATATGCATCTGTCAGATGCTGGCAGGACCTCTCATGGGACATCTATGCCAGTTTCCTGTCAGCAGGCACTTCTTGGCATCAACAATAATGTTTGGTGTCTGTAAATGGGATGGATCCCTAGGTAGGGTAGTCTCTGGATGGCTGCTGGGGCAGTGGGCTATTCTGGCAGGCTGGGTTCAGTCGAGTTGCCAACTTTGAACCCCAGAGCACCCACTGAGCAGAGCAAATTTGTTCCCAAGGGATGGTAGGAGTTCAGTGGTAGCTCCTGAGACCTTGGCTCAGATTTCAGCCCAAACTCCACACAACAGCACCAGCAGGAGAGGTGTGTAATATTGGTCAAGCCCTCTTACATGCAAATAAAGATTTTCAGCCCAAACCAATGAGAGATAAATGCTGCCAA
>NW_022196904.1:15280214-15293392 GCF_008632895.1 Mastomys coucha
TCACACGAAAGAACAACTCCATTGTTCTAAGAGCTGTGACACTTGGGAAGAGGTCTGCTCTCCCAAAACATGGCCTGAAGCTGCACCACACTCCTCACTGGCTAGTTGTCTTGTTGGCCCAGCCTGACCTGACTCAGCGCAGGGCAGCTCGGAGTAACAGAGCACCCTGGAAGACACAGCAGAGACAGCTGTGCCCATGCTTGCTTGACTCCCTATGCTAGGGCTCCTGTACCAAGCTGGGCCAGAGATCTCCATGGAGAGCCTCCAGCATTTAGGCTCACAGACAGCCATTTCTTCAGTCTCTGCTCTATATTTTGTCCCTGCATTTAGTTTAGACAGGAACAATTCTTTGAGATGGGTAGGTGGCCTCTTTCCTCATATGGGGATAGTGCCTGTCTACTACAGGTGGTATCTACAGGTTCTATTTCACTTTTGCTGAGTATTTAGGCTAATGTCATTCTGGTTGGGTCCTGGGAACCTCGCACTTCCCTGGCATCTGGGTCTTTCTAGTGACTCCCCGCCAGCTCTCCATCCTCCACTGCTACATATTTCTATTCAATTTTCTGACCCTCTGTACTTCTCTCCTGTTTCTTCCTGTACCTGATCCTGACTCCCTTTTTCCATTCCCCTCTTTCTTCCCACAGGCCCCTCCCTACCTCTACCTCCCATTATTATTTTTCCCTTTCCAAGTAAGACTGAGGTATCTACATTTTGGTTTTCCTTCTTCAGCTTCATATGGTCTTTGAGTTGTGTCATGAGTATTCTGTGCTTTGGAGCTAATATCCACTTGTCAGTGTGAAACTGCCCGCAGTTTCAAGAACAGGGTTCTACTTAGCCAGGAGGGAATAAAGGACCTGAAATAAATGGTTTGAAATGCAAAGAGAAAACACGAAGCCAAGTTGTGTCCCAATCAAGGCTCCACTTTACTGAGAATAAACCAGGGTTTTTATAGTCACAGGAGAAACTGAAAACAAGTCTCTAGATTACACTATAAAGAAAGTTCAGGTACCAAAGTCCCCAAGTTCAGAAGATCTTCAGGTAGCTGGTGCATTCAGGCAGTGGGCATGCTCAGGCGATGGGTGTACTCAGGCGGTGGGCATACTTAGGCGGCTTCTTCAAAGATGAACCGACAGTCAACAGAGAGCATCTGTCTTAGCTCCCAGGTGTCAGCCCCCAAGCAGAGGCTGCCCGAAGTCCAATGGATGACTGAAGTGAAGAGGGAACATAACAATTCCTCCCTTTTTATTTTAAAACATTGCAGAACAAAGACATAATCAAACATCATGGTTTTGCACAGGGAATTTTCACAGTGCCTGGGTGAATATCATCTGCAGTATAATATCTCTTGGCAAAATATCTGACCTGTCTTTGAGAACATGTACATCAAGTTTGTACTACAAACCTGGCTTATTTTGTGTTCTTTTCACAAACACAGCCACTTGGCACGTGCCTCTGTCTTAGGTTGATTTCTTTGCCAGAGACCTAGCCTGGAGAACACATGTTTTCAAAATGCACCTTCTTCTGTGCACCCAATACTAGGACATGCCTTTATTGTCTGCAAAGTCCACAAACTGTCACAGTCTTTTTGAAAACCACCTTCTCTGAAGTTATCATAAGTTGCACGCCACTGTACTGGAGATAAATGTAGGCACCTGATTGAGTTGTAAAATATCAGTTCTGATTCTGGGAACCTTTACTGAGAATAAGCCTCAATTCAAATGCAAAGTAGTAAATTCAGGCTAGTACTGAAACAGCTAAATGCTGTAGGAGTGACTTTACTTTTGCTCTGGGTATGAGCAAGGGAATTCGAATTATTTTGCTTCGGAAGAAAGTAAATTATTCTGGATCAAGCAGGCATTTCCAGAGGGACAGAAAAAGCTGTCAGCTCAAAAACAAAAGAAAAAGAAAAAAGACTTTTCAGCAGTACATTTAAATACATTTACTAAGTAGGCTGTGGATTTAAATCTACCTGGCATATTAATCTTTCAGGAAGCCAACGAGCTTCATCCTCTTTCTGAGAAAAAATACACACGGACCCTCTGCCCCAAACCAAAACAGGGTCTGGACCATGCCAAGTATTAGTGAGTGGATCTCTCCACCTCACCACGGCATACGAACTTGAAGTATTAAGATGCCAATGTCAGTCCGCAGCTGACTGACTTTTCATGTTAATCTGCAAAAAGTTCAAAACAAATAACACAAAAGCAAGGTGTGCCTTTGGAGGTCTAGGAGGATACAAATTCCCTCCTTTAGTTTTCAGAAGCCAATTTTTAAGAGTGTGGTGTGCATGTTCAACAATCCCTTGTCCCATTGGGTTATAGGGAATTCCAGTTTTATGTTTAATGCCAAAATTTTCACAAAATGACACAAAATTTTTGACAGAGTAAGCTGGCCCATTGTTCGTCTTAATGACTTTAGGTAAGCCCATCACATTAAAGGCTTGTGAACAATGATCAATTACATTCCTAGAGGCCTCTCCTGTATGCAGGGAAGCAAATATAAATCCTGAACAAGTATCAATACAAACATGTATATATTTAAGCTTTCCGAATTCTGCATAATGGGTTATCTCCATCTGTCAAATATGATTGGGCATAAAGCCTCTTGGATTTACCCCTAAATGTGGAACTGGAGACAAAAAAAACACAACTAGGGCATTGTTTTACAATCATTCTTGCTTGTTCTTTGTAAATTTTATGTTTGAATCTTAAAGTATGGCTAGAGAGATGGAATTTATTATGATCCTGTTTAGCTAGTGCAACACGTCTGAAACTAAGACTTCTCCTATAAGAGCTCTATCAATACAATTATTACCTTCAGCCAATGGTCTAGGAAGACAAGAATGAGCTCATATATGACCAATATAAAACTGATTTTTCCGTGCAAGAATGACATTTTGCAATTGTGAAAATAAGGATCCTGCTGTAGTATTAAAATTAAATGTACCACGAGTTTCTAACAAAGGAACTGACTGTGCCACATATAGGCTATCAGTGAAAAGATTGAAAGCATCAATTACAGCCTGAAACACATTTAATACTGCTGTTAATTCAGCTAACTGAGTTTAGACACCAGGAGTTTCTATGACTACCTGTTGATTATTCATAAAATATCCAGCTCGTCCTTTAGAAGAACCATCAGTAAATGCCACAAGGTTATTTACTCAAAGGCTATAAAGAAGTCATGTTAGGAAATATCACTTCATGCACACTTAAGAATTTTATCAGTTTATGCTGAGGATAATGATTATCTATAATTCCCTGAAATCCTATCTGAGCAAGCAACCAATCTTTACCATGCTGTTTCAACCAGGAATCTTGCTCTAAAGTAATAGGCTGAATGATAACATCTGGCTCCTTGCCAAAATAAGTCAGTGCTTGCTTTCTACCAAGCATGATCATATGAGCTACTACCTCATAATATGGCAAGATATTACGCTTAGGAGACACCCTTGAATGCATCCACATGAGAGGTGCTTTTTGCCAAAACAATGCTGTAGGAGCATGAGCTATATTGAAAATTAACATATGCAAAGGTAAAGAATAATCTATATAAGTAACAAATTGATTTTTAATAGCTCTTTCTACCTGTTGTAAAACTGACATTCCTTCTTTAGTTAAAAATCTAGGAGAATTTGCATCAGAATTACCTCTGATCTGAGCAACTCTCTGATTAGCAGGTACTGTAAGAACACCACGAGGTGAAGCATCTATAATCTTAATCTCCCCTTGATAATCACCATCAATAACACCTGGATAAATCTGCAATCCTTTCACAATTGAGCTACTTCTCCCTATAAGCAACCTCCAAGTCTCTGTAGGCAAGGGCCCAAAGACTCCAGTAGGCAGAATTTGAACTCTCATTTCTCGTGTTAATGCTGTGTGACAGGTGGAACAGAGGTCCAATCCTGCACTTCTTGGGGTTGCCCTGAAAAGTTCAATGACGAATTTTCTTGGCTGGGTGGCAGCCTCATGGCCCCATATGCTGCCTGTTGTTTTAGGAAGGGGGCCCGTGGCTGCCCCCTCCACTTGTTTCCCAACAATGTATTGCCTTGAAAGCCTTTTTAAAATCTACAATCTCTGACCCAATGCTTCCCTTTCCTACAACGAGGACTGATTCCCAGGGGAGCACCTGACTTCTGCCTGTTTGTGGCTCCTAATTTCTTAGAGCAATGATATTTAAAATGACTCATACTACCACATTTGAAACATCCTTTATTCTCCTGTCTTTGCGACAGAATCCCTTGAAACTTCCATAGCTGAACTCCAAAGTAAAAAAATCACCTCCTTGCAGTATAGCCTTACATAAAGTTCTCCAGTCTTGAGGTGTTAAATTTGACTCTATTACATTGTCCAATAGTGCCTGTGTAAATGGGGCATTCAGACCATATTGAGCAACCACACCTTTTAAATCTTCTATAACCTTAAATTCTAAAGGCTGATATTGTCTAATTCTGTCATTCTACTGATCAAGCCTTTCCACTACAGGAAACACTAGCACTCCCAAAGTGTCTTGCCCATTTTCTCTAGCCTGATTAATTGCTTTCTCTAAAGGCGATTGACATGTTTCAAAATTGCTGTTCTTTCTTTTGCCTGCTACCGCCTTTAGTTCATTCAACTCAGTCAATTTCTGCAACTTGATTTCAAACTCCAATTTACTTAATTGTAAATCTCCCTGATCCTTCTCTCCTGTCATAGTGGACCTAGAATTAATAGGTGAAAGCAACTCCTCTCCACAAGACTTAGTAGTTCTGCTTTCTAAAGAAGTATTTTGAATCTCTTCGTTTTCCATATCTGAGCTTTCTGATTCCTGTGAGCTCAATTTCTTTTCTGTCACTCTATCTCTCTCCTCCATAATGTCCTTTCATGAGTGCCCAAAGGTGGAGAGTAAATTTTTCTGCCTGACTTTTCCTCAGAGCTTTTCCAACCATTTCCCATGTTCTCTTATTCAAATCACTTACTTCCCGAACCCATGGGCAACAAGATTCTATCTCATCTAAGAGATCTTTCGATGCATTTTTTTCCATCCTGATTCCTCTTGCCTGAAGCAACTTATTTATACTCTGTATTGCTGCTTTTGACAGATTCAAACCCATACTTACTGTCACACCCCTAGGTGAATTAAAATGCTGGGTCAGCTCCAATCCAACCTAGCACCATACCCTTCTTACACAGCAATACTAATGAAAATAAGGCTAGCGCTAGCATCAAAATTACCTACTGTGCAGAATGGTGTATGACCTTTTATCTTTACCTTCTGAATTTTTAGGCAGAGCTCTGCTTTGACAGTATGTCCCTTATAAATCCTCCATACCTGAGTCCACATTCAGGTGCCATCTGAAACTGCCCACAGTTTCAAGAACAGGGTTCTACTCAGCCAGGAGGGAATAAAGGACCTGAAATAAAGGGTTTGAAATGCAAAGAGAAAACACAAAGCCAAGTTGTGTCCCAATCAAGGCTCCACTTTACTGAGAATAAACCAGGGTTCTTATAGTCACAGGAGAAACTGAAAACAAGTCTCTAGATTACACTATAAAGAAAGTTCAGGTACCAAAGTCCCCAGGTGCAGAAGATCTTCAGGCAGCTGGTGCATTCAGGCAGTGGGCATGCTCAGGCGATGGGTGTACTCAGGTGGTGGGCATACTCAGGCGGCTTCTTCAAAGATGAACCGACAGTCAACAGAGAGCATCTGTCTTAGCTCCCAGGTGTCAGCCCCCAAGCAGAGGCTGCCCAAAGTCCAATGGATGACTGAAGTGAAGAGGGAATGTAACATCAGTGAATACATACCATGTGTGTTTTTTTGTGTTTGTACTACATCACTCAGGGTGATATTTTCTAGATCCATCCATTTGCCTGTGAATTTCATGAAGTGTCATTTTTAATCACTTGATAGTACTCCCTTGTGTAAATGTTTCTCTATCCATTCATCCATTGAGGAACATCTGGGATGTTTCAAGATTTTCGTTTTTATAAATAAGGCTGCTGTGAACATAGTGGAGCACGTTTCCTTGTTATATGTTGGAGCATCTTTTGCGCATATGCCCCATAGTGTTAGAGTTGGATCTTTAGGTAGAACTATTTCCAATTTTCTGAGGAAACTCCAGATTGTTTACCAAAGTGGTTCTACTAGCTTGCAATCCTAGCAGCCATGGAAAAAGGTTCCTCTTGTTCCACATCCTTGCCATTCTGGTTGTTGTGGGGTGGTATCTCAGGGTTATTTTGAATTGCAATTCCCTGATAAGTAAGGACTTTGAACATTTCTTTAATTGCTTCTTGGCCATTCAATATTCTTCAGTTGAAAATCTTTATTTAGCACTGGACCCCATTTTTAATAGGGTTATTTGGTTCTTTGGAGTCTAACTTCTTGAGTTCTTTGTATATATTGTATATTAGCCCCCTATCATATGTAGGATTGGTAAAGATAATTTTCCAATCTGTTGGTTGCTATTTCATCCTATTGACAATGTCCTTTGCCTGACAGAAGCTTTGCAATTTTGTGAGGAACCATTTGAGGTCAATTCTTTTTTTTTCTTTTTTTGAGATAGGGTTTCTCTATATAGCCCTGACTGTCCTGGAACTCACTCTATAGAGCAGGCTGTCCTCAGAAACCCTCCTGGCTCTGCCTCCCAGTGCTTTGATTAAAGTTACATGCCAACACTGCCCAGCCCCATTTGTCAATTCTTGATCTTAGTTCATAAGCCATTGGTTTTCTGTTCAGGAACTTTTCCCTGGTGACCATGTTTTAGTGACTCTCCCCACTTTCTCTTTTATTAGATTCAATGTATCTGGTTTTATGCAGAGGGCCTTGATCCACTTGGATTGAGCTGTGTGAAGGGAGATAAGAATGGATCAATTTGCATTCTTCTACATGCTATCAATGAGTTTAGTCAGCACCATTTGTTGAAAATGTTGTCTTTCTTTCCACTGGATGGTTTTAGCTCCTTTTTCTAAGATCAAGTGACCACAGGTGTGTGGGTTCATTTCTGGGTCTTAATTTCTATTCTGTTGATCTACCTGCCTGTCACTGTACCGATATTATGCATTTTTTAAAACAATTAAGTCAATTTATTCAAACAATTGACTTAGGCATCTGCAATGGTATCTTCAACCTTGACTCCTGGCTCAATACTGATGGATGTAATCTGCTTAACAATCTCAGAAGGACTATGTAAATCAATGAGTTGCTTGTGAATCCTCATCTGGAATCAATCCAATGTCTTGGAACCTTTACTACAAGGTATTTTTCTGGTAGATACTCTCAATGTCTTGGTAGGTGTATTAGTCAGTGTTCTCTAGAGTCACAGAACTTATGGTAGTCTCTATGTGGTAAAGGAATTTATTGATGACTTACAGTCTGTAGTTCAACTCCCAACAATGGTTTGCAGCAGCTGTGAATGGAAGTCCAAGGATCTGGCAGTTGCTCAGTCCCACAAGGCAAGAAGGCAAAGCAGAGCAAGCCTTCCTGTTTCCAATGTCCTTATATAGGTCTCCAGCAAAATGTGTGGCCAGATTAAAGGTGTGTGCTACCGCACCTTTAATCCCAGATGATCTTGAACACATAGATCTTCTTATCTTAATCTTCTAGGATTCATAGCCACTATGCCACCACACTTTTAATCCCAGATGACCTTGAACTCATAGATCTTCCTATCTTAATCTTCTGGGATTCATAGCCACTATGCCTCAAGATCTCCATGCCAAGATTCAGGTCAGAAACTTGTATCTCTCAGCCTCCAGATTAGGGCCACAGGTGAGCCTTCTAATTCTGGATTGTAGTTCATTTCAGATATAGTCACATTGACAACCAGGAATAGCCACTACAGTAGGCATGCACAGAGATCATTTCACTTTCAGACTCTTTCCCTTTGCACCACTGATCAAGTCCACACAAACCTTCTCCAGAGACTTCAGGTTGAAGTTGGTGAGTGTGATTTCGAATTCAGTGAATTTCCTCTTTGGGCTCCACAGACATCTTTCTAGTATCTTTAAAAGCCAAGGCTGAGGCAAGGCTTCCTGACCAACTTGTTTCTCAGCGGGAACAAAGTGGTGAGTCAGGACAGAGCAGACTTGACAGAGATCCACAGCATGCACCACCAGGTCTCAAAAAACAAAACAAAACAAAACAAAACAAAACAAAAAAACCAAAAAACCCCATAACTCTACATGCAGTTTTTATCACTATTGCTCTGTAGTATAGCTTGAGGTCAGGAATGGTGATTCCACCAGAATTTCTTTTATTGTTGAGAATAGTTTGACTATCCTGGGTTTTTTGTTATTCCAAATGAATTTGAGAATTGTTCTTTCTAACTTTATGAAGAATTGAGTTGGAATTTTGATGGGGATTGCATTGAATCTGTAGGTATTGCTTTCAGCAAGATGGCCCTTCCTACTATATTAATCCTGCCAGTCTGCGATCTTTCCATTTTCTGAGGTCTTTGATTTCTTTCTTCAGAGAATTGAAGTTTTTGTCATACAGATCTTTCACTGGTTAGAGTCACATCAAGAAACTTTATATTTTTATTACTGTTGTAAAGGGTGTCGATTCCCTAATTTCTTTCTCAGCCTGATTATCCTTTGAGTATAGGAAGGCTACAGATTTGTTAGAGTTAATTTTATATCTGACCACTTTGGTGAAGTTCTTTATCAACTGTAGGAGTTCTCTGGTGGAGTTTTTGTGGTCACTTAAGTATACAATCATATTATCTGCAAATAATGATATTTTTCCTTCTTCCTTTCCAATTTGAACCCTCTTGCTCTTGACCTCCTTTTTTTTTATTAGATATTTTCTTTATTTACATGTCATATGATTTCTCCATTCCCAATTTCCCCTCCAATAAACAAACAAACCAACAAAAACAACAATAACAAACCCTTTTGCCTCCCCACTCTCCATGCTTGCCACCCAGCCCTCTCCACTTATTGGCCCTGGCATTCCCCTACAGTGGGGCACAGAACCTTCACAGGGCCAAGGGCTTCTCCTCCCATTGATGATTGACTTTGCAATCCTCTACTATACACATGCTGCCAGAGCAATCAGTCCCATCATGGATAGTCCTTGGTTGGTGGTTGAGTCCCTGGGAGCTCTGAGGGTACTAGTTAGTTCATATTGTTGTTCGTCCTAAGGGGCTGCAAACTCTTCAGCTTCATAGGTCCTTTCTCTAACTCCTTCACTGGGGACCCTGTACTCAGTTCAATGGATGACTGTGAGCCTCTACATCTGTGTTAGTCAGGTACTGTAAGAGCCTCTCAGGAGATAGCTATATTAGACTGTCTTGTCCTTCCTTCAGTCTCTGCTCCATAGTTAGTCTCTGCAACTCCTTCCATGTGTATTTTGTTCCCCCTTTTAAGAAGGAATGAAATGTCCACATTTTGGTCTACTTCTTCTTGTGTTTCTTGTGGTTTGTGGGTTGTTCTTCTTGTATTCAGATCTTCTGGGCTAATTACCACTTAACAGAGAGTGCATACCGTGTTTGTTCTTTTGTGATTGGGTTACTTCACTCAGGATGATATTCTCCAGATCCATCCATTTCCCTAAGAATTTCATAAATTCATTGTCGTAAATAGCTGAGTAGTACTCTATTGTGTAGATTTACCACAATTTCTGTATCGACTCCTCTGTTGAGGGACATCTGGGTTGTTTCCAGGTTCTGGCTATTGTAAATAAGGCTGCTATGAACATGGTGATGAGATATTAAGGAATAGTGATTGTTGCTTCCTGTTATTTATGATGGTATTTTTATGTTTGCATGGCTATCTTCTTTTGTGTTTTTTAAAGATTACTATCTTGCTTTTTCTAAGGTGTAGTTTCCCTCCTTGTGTTGGCATTTTCCATTTATTATCCTTTGTAGGGCTGGATTTGTGGAAATATATTGTGTAAGTTTGGATTTGTCATGGAACATCTTGGTTTCTCCATCTATTGTATTGAGATTTTTGCCGGGGATAGTAGTCTGGAGTGGCATTTGTGTTCTATATGACATCTGCCCTGGATCTTCTAGCTTTCATAGTCTCTGGTGAGAAGTCTGGTGTAATTCTGATAGGTCTGCTTTTATAAGTTATTTGGCACTTTCCCCTTACTGATTTTAATATTCTTTCTTTGTTTTGTGCATTTGGTGTTTTGACTGTTGTGTGTCAGGAGAAATTTCCATCTTTCTTTTTTTCTTTGAGGGTCAATAGACTTCAGTTTTATTGTCTATTATTTTTTTATATTAGATATTTACTTTATTATATGTCAAATGATATCTCCTTTCCATGTTACCTTTCTGAAAAAAAATCCCTTTTCCCTTCCCCCTTCCCCTGCTCACCAACTCAACCTCTCTTGCTTCCAGGCCCTGTCATTCCTTTACATTGGGGGATAGAACCTTCACAGGACCAAGGGCCTCTTGGGAGGAATTTCTTTTCTGGTCTAATCCATTTGGAGTTCTGTAGGTTTCTTATATGTTTTTTGTGCATCTCTTGCTTTATGTTAGGGAAGTTTTTATCTATAATTTGGTTGAAGGTATATACTGGTCCTTTAAGTTGGGAGTCTTCACTGTCTTCTATAACTATTACCTTTAGGTTTGGTCTTCTCATTGTATCCTAGATTTTCTGTATGTTTTGGGTTAGGAGATTTTTTCATTTTACATTTTCTTTGACTGTTGTACCAATGTTTTCTATGTTCTCTTCTGCAGCTGATATTCTCTCTTCTATCTTTTGTATTCTGTTGGTGATAACATTTATGACTACGTATCTCTTTCCTAGGTTTTCTATCTCTAGGGTTGTCTCCCTTTGTGATTTCTTTTTGTTTGTATTTCCATTTTTAGATCCTGGATAATTTTGTTCACTTCCTTCACCTGTTTTGTTGTGTTTTCCTGTAATTCTCTAAGGAATTTTTGTGTTTCCTCTTTAAGGGTTTCTACCTGTTTACCTGTGTTCTCTTGTATTTCTATAAGGGAGTTATTTATGTCCTTCTTAAAGTCCTCTATTATCATCATGAGATGTGATTTTTAAATCAGAGTCTTGGTTTTCAGGTGAGTTGGGGTTACCTGGGCTCACTATGTTGGGACAACTTGGTTCTGGGGATTTCAAGTAGCCTTAGTTTCTGTAGCTTATGTTCTTGTCCTTGCATTTCACCCTTTGGTTATGTCTGATATTAGCTTGTCTTGCTGTTTCTGACGGTCCTTGTTCCTCCTGCGAGCCTCTGTGTCCATATTCTCTCTGGGAGCTATTTGTATATGGATCCCTGTGGCACAGGATCAGCCCCAGGAGCATCCAAAAACTGGAAGGCTTCTGTCCCAGGCTGCTCTTTGGTTCCTGTGTTCTGAGGTTTCTGGGAAGGTTTGTCTGAGCATCAATGGTGGTCTTACATTAGCTCACAGGTGTGTCTACATGCCTGGCATGCTAGTTCTCTCCTGGTGCTATTTGGTATGGAGCCCTTCTGCATAGGGTCAGCTCCAGGCCTCTGTACTCCATTTTAATAGGATTATTTGGTTCTCTGGATTCTAACTTCTTGATTTCTTTGTATATATTGGATATTAGCTCTCTATTGGATGTAGATTTTGTAAAGATCTTTTCCCAATCTGTGGGTTGTCACTTTTTTCTTGCTGACAGTGTCCTTTGCCTTACAGAAGCTTTTCAATTTATGAGGTCTCATTTGTCAATTGTTGATCTTAGAGCCTGAGTCACTGGTATTCTACTATGGTAATTTTCCCCTGTGTAAATATATTCAATGCTCTTTCTTACTTTGTCTTAGATTCAGTTTATCTGCTTCTATGTGGATGTACTTAATCCAATTGGACTTGAGTTTTGTACAAGGAGATAAGAATGGATCAATTTGCATTCTTCCATATTCCAAATGTCAGTTGAACCAGCACCATTTGTTGAAAATGCTATTGTTTTTTTTTTCTACTAGATGGTTTTGGCTTTTTCATCAAAGATCAAGTGACTAAAGGTTCACTTCTGGAGTCTTCAATTCTATTCAATTAATCTTCCTGTCTGCCTCTGTACCAATACCATGAAATTTTTATTATAATTGCTCTGTAGTACAGCTTGAGGTCAGGGATGTCAATTCTTCCAGAAGTTCTTTTATTGTTGACAATAGTTTTCATTATCCTGGAATTTTTGTTTTTTCATATGAATTTGAGAATATATTGTTCTATCTGTTTGAAGAATTGATTTGGAATTTTTATGAGGATTGCGTTAAATCTGTAGATAGTTTTTGGTAAGATGGTCATTTTTATTTGCGTTAATTCTACTGATTCATGAGCATGAAAGATCTGTTCATTTTCTGACGTCTTCTTAGACTTCTTTCTTGAGAGACTTGAAGTTCCTGACATATAGATCTTTCACTTGCTTGGTTAGAGACACACCAGGATATTTTGTATTATTTTTGCCTATTGTGAAGAGTGTCATTTCCCTAATTTCTTTCTCAGCCTATTTATACTTCAAGTAGAGGAAGGCTACTGATTTATTTCAGTTAATTTTATACCAGCCACTTTGCACAAGTTGTTTATCAGCTATAGGAGTTCTCTGGTAGAAGTTTTTGGGTTGCATATATATCCTATCATATAATCCACAAGTAGTGGTATCTTGACTTCTTCCTTTCCTATTTGTATCCCCTTGACCTCCTTTTGTTGTCTAAATTATCTGGCTATAACTTTGAGTACTATTTTGAATAAATAGGGGATAAATAATGGGCAGTCTTGTCTTGTCCCTGATTTTAGTGGGATTGCTTCAAGTTTCTCTCCATTTAGTTTGATGTTTGCTATTGGTTTGCTGTATATTGCTTTTATTATGTTTAGGTATGGACCTTGAATTCCTGATCTTTCTGAGACTTTTAATATGAAGGAGTGTTGTATTTTGTCTAGGCAATGATGTATGTAATGAGATGGTCAGGTATTTTTTCTTTGTTTATATAGTGGTTTACATTGATCGATTTCCTTATATTGAGTCATCCCTTTATTCCTGGGAGGAAGCCTGCCTGCTTGATTATGATGAATGATTGTTTTGATGTGTTTTTGGATTCTGTTTATGAGACTTTTATTGGCTATTTTTGTATCAATAATCATAAGGCAAATTAGTCTTAAGTTCTGTTTCTTTGTTGGGTCGTTGCATGGTTTAGATATCAGCATAACTGTGGCTTCATACAAGGAATTATGTAGTTTCCCTCTATGATTATTTTGTGAAATTGTTTGAGAAGTATTC
>NW_022196904.1:15295112-15296203 GCF_008632895.1 Mastomys coucha
ACATAACTTTTGAAAGAGTAGGCACTGCTTTCAACCATTAAGTCATCTCTTCAGGCACTAGCCTGAATGTCAATGGTCCTCTTTCCATACTTCTCAACTCACTCTTGGATCACTGTTGCTCAATGAAACTAAAGAGGAAGACGGTCAGTATGTACTCAATGTACTAAAGAATGTTCAAACTTTTTCCTGATACAAAGGGATAAGTTCTGCTGACAGGGAAGAACAAGCACAGTTTGAAATAACCACCAATGTCCAGTGGCCTGCCCACAGTGTCAGAGAAAACATGTACAGCAATAGATTCTCTGAAGTTTCATAATGCCATGCAAGTGAAAACAGATTTTTTTCCCCAACAAATCTGAAATGTGGAGGTTGAACCTAAAGAGATCCATATGTTTCACCCAGTAAACAGTCCACATATTTTATTTTATATTTGTGTGCCAAGTTTATTGAGTGCTTCTACTTTGTAAACAAGGACCATCAGGTCTGGACTTGTCTACTCCCTGTCAGACTTTGTGTTATTCCTGAATTTGGCTTGAGCATTTAGTGCAGGATACATTTGGTGTAGGGAACCTGCAGTATCAGAAATACTTTTCTGAATTTATCCTGCTGAGAATGGGTTGTATGCTGTCATAACTCAGCCAATGAACTGGAACAAGCCTTGGTTGTGTGGCTTTCAAAATAACTGTAGCCATATGAAAGACCTTTGGACTTCAGATAGGGTCTGTCTGAGGGACACATATCAATTATTATTAAAAGGAGGACCACTACAAAGTCCTGGCTACAGGTCAGTGTTCTGGACTCTGAGTTCAGGTCACTTAGGGAGAGTGGGGTCAGGATTGGAACATGACCTGTTAGAACTAACAGGGTAGACTGATTTATTACCTGTCTGATTTTCCTAGCTTATTGGACTAGCCAGTGCACTTTCATAGGAACCATGCTTAGGCTAGGACACCTGGGCATCTCCTTCTGACTCTACATGGAGAACACAGATGTACAGGTCCTTAGTTCATCAGGCAACTGTTCTGATGGACCTATGTGACTTCACAGAAGAGGTAAGATTCCCAAGGTAAGGAACAGTGGACATAGATCCT
>NW_022196904.1:15297197-15298008 GCF_008632895.1 Mastomys coucha
CAGGCAGTGGGTCAGTAAAAATAAGGAAGCTGTGAGGAGCTTCTGACCTCAGCTGCAAAGTCTTTATACCAAGCTCTGTAGTACACCTCACATATGATAAAGACTATTTCTTCCACCCAACAGAGGTATTGATGCTATTAGGGAACTCATGTCCTCCTGCATCCTCCTGTGAGTTAACTTCTCTCAGTTTTTAAGGACATGAATTGGAGGTTGAGTTTAGGGAGACCAATAATGGAGGAACAATGCTTTTGCAAATATCAGAGATCCCATAGAAGGGCATCTTCTTTCTGTTGCCTGCAAAATAATGCTACCCAAAGCCACATCAAAAAAGATAATTACAACTCATCAGAGTGGAATATGGACTTGTGAGACTCAAACTCCTGCCTATAATGTTCAAATCATAATATCTTCTCACATAGGCCTGTCTTTCTGAAGGAAACATGACTCTTACTTCACACAGTGTCACACTGAATTACTTAGGAGTTTATGACTTTTTAACACGACCGCAGTCAGTGGCACAACCTGAACCTTGGCTGGTAGTGAATTTGACTCATTTAGAACTCTAAATACCTGTACACAAGAGTAGAATATGAACAAGCAGTTCCTTTTGGGATCATAACATAAAGCATCCACATGGACATCTGTTGCAGGAATATTTTTAAAAAAGAATGTAGGGGTAAGATCACCATTTTCTCTCTGGTGACTTTCTAAGGTGGGACCAGCCAGGGGGCACAGGCCTCACAAGTGCCAGGGCAGCTGGGACAGGATCTTTTTACCTCCATTTACACCTAGGAGTGACAGCTGATCCGCA
>NW_022196904.1:15298019-15299358 GCF_008632895.1 Mastomys coucha
ATAAGACAAATCCCAATTCTTACAATGTCCCAGTCCCAGTTGACTGGAAGAATGGCCAGTAAAGAAAGGTAGAAACTGAGTTCAGGTGATTGGAACCACAAGAAGTACAGAAGACAAGAACAACAACAACAACAACAACAAAAACAATAACAAAGAGTCAGGGAGTTAAGATGCAGGTGTTTAGAGACAAAGATTAGGGATGAGAGATGCATTACCTCAATACCAGTCTATGTTGAAAAATTACTTTCTTGCTTCTAAAGTGTAGTTTTGTTCCAGATATTGCTGTTTTCCATCTATTATCATTTGTAGAGCTGGATTTGTAGAAAGATATATAAATTTGGGTTGTCATGGAATATCTTGGTTTCTCCATCTATGGTAATTGAGAGTTTTGCTGGGTATAGTAGCCTGGGATGGCATTTGTGTTCTCTTATGGTCTGTATGACATCTGCCCAGGAAAATCTAGCTTTCATAGTCTTTCATGAGAAGTCTAGTGTAATTCTGATAAGACCTGCCTTTATATGTTACTTGACCTTTTTGCCTTACTGCTTTTAAAATTCTTTCTTTGTCTAGTGTATTTGGTGTTTTGATTATTATGTGAAGGGAGGAATTTCTTTTCTGTTCCAGTCTATTTGGAGTTCTGTGGACTTCTTTTATGTTTATGTGCATCTCTTTCTTTAGGTTAGGGAAGTTTTCTTCTATAATTTTATTGAAGATATTTACGAGCCCTTTAAGTTGGGAGTCTTTACTCTCTTCTATACCTATTATCCTTAGGTTTGGTCTTGTCATTGTGTCCTGGATGTTTTGGATATTTTGGGTTAAGTGCTTTTTGCATTTTGCATTTTCTTTGACTGTTGTTTCAATGTTTTCTATGGTGTCTTCTGCCTCTGAGATTCTCTCTTCTATCTCTTGTATTCTATTTGTGATGCTTGCATCTATGACTCACGATCTTTTTCCTAGGTTTCCTAACTCCAGGGTTGTCTCCCTTTGTGGCTTCTTTATTGTTTTATTTCCATTTTTATGTTTTTGTTCATTTCCTTCACCTGTTTGATTGTGTTTTCCAGTAGTTCTTTAAGGGAATTTTGTGTTTCCTCTTTAACATCTTCTAGCTGTTTACCTGTATTCTTTTCTATTTCTTTGAGTGAGTTATTTATGTCCTCCTTAAAGTCCTGTATCATCATCTTGAGAATTGACTTTAGATCTGAATGTTGCTTTTCCAGTGTGATGGTGTGTTCAGGACTTGCTATGGTGGGAGAATTGAGTTCTGATGATGTCAAGTAACCTTGGTTTCTGTTGCTTATGTTCTCATGCTTGCCTAAGGCCATCTGGCTATCTCTAGTGC
>NW_022196904.1:15300262-15302655 GCF_008632895.1 Mastomys coucha
GCACAGCTCAGTATAGAATCAGTGCCACCCAGCATTGCTGAAGGGGAAAGTGTTCTTCTACTGGTTCATAATCTCCAAAAAATCCTTTATCCTTTTTCTGGTACAAAGGGGTGATTGCAGACAAGAAATCTGAGCTCATTCAACACATAATAGCCACAAGTTCAAGCTTGCCAGGACCTGCACACACTGGTCGAGAAACCGTGTATAGCAACGGATCCCTGCTGCTCCAGAAGGTCACACAGAATGATACTGGGTTCTATACTCTACGAACTATGAGTACAGATCTGAAAGATGAAGTAGCACATGTGCAACTCCAGTTGCACAGTAATTGGTTCTCTGATTGTTCATTGCTGGGTAGAGATTAGACTTACAGGATTGCCATTCCTATACTGTGTCTCCTTCCCCTACTGCACTATGTGTCCCCTTGTGGGGTTGAGGCACTTAGTATAGGACAAACAGGGTGGAGCCAATCAGACTATTGTCTGACACTCCCCGTACCAAAGAAGTCATTGAAGGAAGGCAACTAAGCTTAAGATGTCAGAGTCTGCCAAAAAATCAAAGTTGTATCATGCATATGTGGAAACCATTGCATTCTCACAGGGAACTGAGCACCAGAATGCCCTGACTACAGTCATCTGAACCAGGATTAACCACAGGTGACCCTGAAGATCATTTGCCATGACCCTACCCTTACTTTTCTCAGGCCAATCATGTTAAACTGGGGTATTTAATAGCTCCAAGCATCAGCAGACTGTAAATATAATCTACAATCTCATTCAGATAAAAGGAATTGTTATGCTTACTGGCTTACTACTATGGCTTGTTCAGTGTGCTATGTTTCCTTCTATCCCCCAGAACTGATAGCAGAGGGGTGGATTGTCTTGCAGTTGTCTGGATCCGGCACTGTCAATATACTGTTATACATTATATATTGCATGCCTTCCCACAGGTCAATCCTGTTGTAAAATATTATACTGGCTTCCATTTTCCGAAAGACTCTAGCTTGTTTTACATTGACATATAGCCAGCCATTCTGGTCTCTGAACCTTTTCTAATACCTGAGCCTGCCCAGAAAATCAGACTTCTCCTGGTCCTAATTCAGCTCCAGTTCCATGGGCTGCAGGGCAGAGCAGCAAGCATATGTACTAGGGAAATTTAGTGGTTGGATGTAGTTATAAAGCAGATTGGAACAAAAGTTACAAAGAGTTCAGGGGGAGACATCATCTTAAAATTCAGTAGGCATGAGTGTGCCCAGTGTCTGACTGAGGGAGGTGAGGAGGTAGCCGTGGGGAAAAGATGAGAGAGAGAGAGAGAGAGAGAGAGAGAGAGAGAGAGAGAGAGAGAGAGAGAGAGAGAGAGAGAGAGAGAGAGAGAGGGAGGTCCTTGTAGAGGAAATGATACATTCAGCACCCCTAAGAGAGTTGATGTTATACATTGCTCACCTCCATCAGGGAGGAGACACACCTACACCTCCATGTTTAAACTGAGGCTCAATTCGTCTGCTCCAGACAGAGCTCTCTACCTTTATCTCCAACCCAATGTTCCTGAATTGATAACTTTTTCTCTTTTCTTGTAGCCTCTCCTTGTTGTAACCTCACCTCTAACAAACTCAAGATGGAACCAGTGCCTTGGAATGTTGCTGTAGGGAAAAGTGTTCTTCTCCTTGTTTGTAATGTGCCAGAAGACATTCATATACTTTTCTGGTACAAATCAGTGTACAGGACAGATATTTTTAAAATTGCAGAATATAGCAGAGCCATGGAATCCACTATCTGGGGGCTTGCACACAGCGGAAGAGAGATGGTGTACACTAATGGCTCCCTGCTGATCCAGAATGTCACTGAGAATGATGCAGGATTGTATATGTTAGAAATTTTACGTAAGGACTTCAAACTTGAGAGAGGACATGTGCAAGTCCATGTAAATAGTAAGTGATTCTCACTGGTCTCTAGCTTTTTTGTATGGCTTATCCTGCTTTATATGCTGTACTCTTTAGAAAGAGCTGGACCTATTCACTCTCCCATTCCATTTTCTCCCCACACTGGGGTTAGGGCACTTACTGCAGGAAATGCATTCCTTAGCCAAACTTAAGTAGACCAGAATCCCTCACCAGCATCTTCTTGCAGAGAGGAGAACATATGCTGAATAACTCAGTACTTGTACATCAGACTCAGCAGAGATTCTTGGGGTTCTCACCATACATCTGACTCCAAGAGAGATTCTGGATCTTGGGGAAGCCATAGTTGGGAAGACATTGAGTCCTCACAAAGTCTACCAGGATGCTCTGGCTCAAAACTCTGTTTATGCTGTTCATGCTTCATCTCTACATGCCACTGGAAAGATTTTTGTCAATGCTTTGTTTTGATTTTGTGTTAGAGCTTGCAGAGAACCCA
>NW_022196904.1:15303113-15306916 GCF_008632895.1 Mastomys coucha
TCATGTACAATCTGCCATATTATAGAGAAACCAAGATACAGTAAACTCAGTGGGTGAATCAGGGGTAAATGACCCATGGATGATAAATCCAAAACACAAGATATGCCTATAGTAATATCTCCAATTTCTCATCCCTGGAAGCTTTATTAAGTGTGAATTATAGAGGGAATCATTGAGCTCTCTGAAGGACTACTATAATTTTGTCCCCTCCTCTGTTTCTTTACAGACCCTGTTTCATGACCCTTCGTGCGAGTTACTGACACCACAGTCAGAGAACAGAGCTCAGTGGTCTTCACTTGCTTCTCAGCTGACCCTGGAATCTCCATTCGTTGGCTCTTCAATAAGCAGAGTCTGCAGATCACAGAGAGAATGACACTTTCCCCATCAAAGTGCCATCTCAGCATAGATCCTGTCTGGAGGGAGGATGCTGGAAAGTATCAATGTGAGGTCTCCAACCCAGTCAGCTCAAAGACCAGTCTCCCAGTCAGTCTGGTTGTGGTAGAAGAGTGACCTATCTCCTCTAGACTTACAGCAGAGTGGGGTCATTTCCTTGTTGATTGGGTCCAAAATGGAGATGAGTTATGTGGTAAAAATTGTCAGTTACTACTCATGTACTGCCTTCATGGTTACTCATACCTGTAGTCCTGACATAACCATGTGGAGAAGGACAGTTCATGATTTAATGGGAAAACTGTTTTGCAAAGTAAAATAAAGACAACAATATAATAAACACAATTGAGTTTAAGAGCTTAGGTTCTGGATCAAATATCTACCTTTTTTTTTTTTTTTTAAGAATCCATGAAGACTAATTTTAGCAGCCTCAAGTTTGCAACAGTTCTGATCACCCTTATAAGTGGTGCAGTGTTTGCATGGAGACAAACATCCCCTCATGTGCTCAAATAGTTTCATCTAACACCAATTCTACCAGAAGGGAATGCCCATGGTTCACTGTGCACATTGGTGGTTTCTAAATAGTTTTGACCCACAACTTGTTTGATGTTCAGATGTAAAATCCTTGGTGTAATGCTCCACTCACTGTTTTCATCCTGAGACTGTCTTTCACTGTCAGATCTCATAATGATACGTTTTCCTGTTTATATGTGTTTTGAGAAGTATGGGATTATATTACATATTATGAATTATATATCATATCATATATCACACATTCTATATCATATACTAATCATATATTATCTCACATCCCATATATCTTTTATCATGTATATGTTGCAAAGCCTGTCTGCACCATTCACGTCGCTACTTAGTTCTTAGATTCATGCTTCATCCTTAGGTGTCCAGTAGATTATCATGAACCATTTAAGCATAATGGCTCAAGTTGTGGTTTAACTAGACCACCGTGCTGAAAGTCATGGTTCCCTGGGTTTCTGTTTCTGTTCATACATTGAATACTGAGGACCATCTATGAGCCTTCTTGGAGAGGCACAATTGGAACTTTCATCACCACCTATCTGTAGTGTAGCCTTAGAGAGAAAGCCTTGAAGGGAACTGGACCATGCTGAGTAGAGGATGTCAGTACTTCTAGAGGAACACGGAACTTTGCACTACATGACCATCCTAGGTATGTCTAACATCAAGCTCTGTAGCTCCACTCACATGTCAGAAAGGCTTGTGTGTGTGTGTGTGTGTGTGTGTGTGTGTGTGTGCGCGTGTTTACATAGCACAGGAGGCCATACCATCTATGAGCACTTAGATCTCTTTGCATCTGCCAGAGATTCAACTTAGTCATTCCCATTGAAGTCTGGTCAACATGGAGGTGAAATGACAACACTAGCAAAAAGTCACTTGCAAGGATCAAAGGTTCAACACAGGGAAATACCTTTTGTGTTTTCTTCACAGCACTGTTACACAGAACCACAGATAATAAATACAGCTCTGAGGTAGGTGAGGATTTTTTGCATTAAAACATCAACCCAAGACTCAGGATATAAACTACTCTATGTTGGATAAGTGGTTAGAGCCTTTCAGAAAGTGTCAGGCTGAAGTTGTGTGAAAGCATCAGAAATTTCTTTTTATCATTGTTCACACAGGAGAACTTTATGGTAGTTTACACATGATCCTTTTTTTCCTGTTTGTGCTTTATTTATTTTATCCTCCTTGACAACTTATTTTACAAGTGACTTGTTTCCTTTCACAAGGATGTACACCAAGCTCCTCCACCTTGGCGATCTCCGTTTGCTCATAGTCCATCTTCCTGCTCCACCCCTCAGCGGGCTCCCGCCGTTCTCACACTTCTGATTCAGGCCACCTGACTTCCTGTGTCTGAAGCCCTTGACCAATTCAATGTTGTATTCCCTTGGTTGCACTGGGAATTGCTGTATAAGCTTTTCGAAGCATGGTGGAAATTGATAGCAATTGGCTTTCTCCTTGCTGGTCTTCTTCCTCTTTGTTTATGGGTCTATACATATGGGGAGGTTCTCAGCAAGCTTTAGGAAAGTACAACCCTTACCCCAAATGTCACTGTAAAGATTTTTCAAGGGACATTTTATGCTGCAATTTTGGCTATAAGCTTATGGGCTATAGCAAGTTAATTTTAGGGATTGTTATTATTTTTAAACACTCAGCATGCAAATAATAACTATCTTCTGAGTGTTCCATTTTTTCTTTTAGATATTTTCTTTATTTACCTGTAAATTTCTCCATTCCCAGTTTCCCCTCCAAAAAACAAAGAAACAAACAAAAACAACAAAAACAAACCCCTGTTGCCTCCCCCTTCCCCATGCCTGCCACCCCGCCCTCTCCCACTTTCTGGCCCTGGCATTCCCCTACACTGGGACACAGAACCTTCACAAGGCTGAGGTCCTCTCCTCCCATTGATGATTGACTTTGAAATCCTCTACTATACACATGCTGCCAAAACACTCAGTCCCACCATATATAGTCCTTGGTTGGTGATTGAGTCCCTTGGGGCTCTGAGGGTACTATTTAGTTCATATTGTTGTTCGTCCTAAGGGGCTGCAAACTCATCAGCTCCTTTGGTCCTTTCTCTAACTCCTTCACTGGGGACCCTGTCCTCAGTTCGATGGATGGCTGTGAACCTCTACATCTGTGTTAGTCAGGTACTGTCAGAGCCTCTCAGGACATAGCTATATTAGGCTGGTTTGTCCTTCCTTCAGTCTCTGCTCCATAGTTAGTCTCTGCAACTCCTTCCATGGGTATTTTGTTCTCCCTTTTAAGAAGGAATGAAATGTCCACATTTTGGTCTACTTCTTGAGTTTCTTGTGGTTTGTGGGTTGTTCTTCTTGTATTGCGATCTTTTGAGCTAATTACCACTTATCAGAGAGTGTATAACATGTGTGTTCTTTTGTGACTGGGTTACTTCACTCAGGATGATATTCTCCAGATCCATCCATTTCCCTAAGAATTTCAAAAATTCATTGTTTTTAATAGCTGAGTAGTACTCCATTGTGTAGATGTACCACAATTTCTGTATCCATTCCTCTGCTGAGGGACATCTGGGTTGTTTCCAGTTTCTGGCTATTATAAATAAGGCTGCTATGAACATGGTAGAGCATTTATCCTTATTATGTGTTGGAGCATCTTCTGGGTATATGCCCAGGAGTGGTATAGCTGGGTCTTCTGGTAGAACTATGTCCAATTTCCAGAGCAACCACCAAACTGATTTCCAGAGTGGTTGTACCAGCTTGCAATCCCACCAGCAATGAAAGAGTGTTCCTCTTTCTCTATACCTCCTCAGTATCCGCTGTCACTTGGGTTTTTTATCCTAGCCAATCTGACTGGTGTGAGGTGGATTCTCAGAGTTGTTTTGATTTGCATTTCCCTGA
>NW_022196904.1:15307448-15309336 GCF_008632895.1 Mastomys coucha
AGTGACCATAGGTGTGTGGGTTCATTTCTGGGTCTTCAATTCTGTTCCATTGATCTACATGCCTGTCAGTGTACCAATACCATGCAGTTTTTAATCACAGTTGTTCTGTAGTACAGGTTAAGGTCCGGGATTATGATTCCACTTGAAGTTCCTTTATTGTTGAGAATAGTTTTGGCTATCTTGGGTTTTTTGTTGTTCCAGATGAACTTGCAAATTGCTGTTTCTAAGTCTGTGAAGAATTGAGTTGGAATTTTGATGGGGATTGCATTGAATCTGTAGATGGCCTTCGGTAAGATGGCCATTTTTACTATATTAATCCTGTCGATCCAGGAGCATGGGCGATCTTTCCATCTTCTGAGATCTTCTTCAATTTCCTCCTTCAGAGACTGAAGTTCTTGTCAAACACATCTTTTACTTGCTTAGTTAGAGTCACACGAAGGTATTTTACATTGTTTGTAACTATTGTGAAGGATGTTGTTTCCCTAATTTCTTTCTCAGTCTGTTTATCCTTTGTGTAGAGGAAGGCCTCTGATTTGCTTTAGTTAATTTTATAACCAGCTACTTTGGTGAAGTTGTTTATAAGGTTTAGGACCTGTCTGGTGGAATTTTTGGAGTCACTTAAGTATACAATCATATCATCAACAAATAGTGATAATTTGACTTCTTCCTTTACAATTCGCATCCCTTTGAACTCCCTTTGTTGTCTAATTGCTATGGCTAGGACTTCAAGTACAATATTGAATAGGTAGGGAGAGACTGGGCAGCCTTGTCTATTCCCTGATTTTAGTGGGATTGCTTCAAGTTTCTCTCCATTTATTTTGATGTTAGCTACTGGTTTACTGTATATTGCTTTTACTATGTTTAGGTATGGGCTTTGAATTCCTGATCTTTCCAAGACTTTTAACACGAAGGGATGTTGAATTTTGTCAAATGTTTTTTCTGCGTCTAATGAAATGATCATGTTTTTTTTTTCTTTGAGTTTGTTTATATAGAGGATTACATTGATGGATTTCTATATGTTCAACCATCTCTGCATCCCTGGGATGAAGACTACTTGATCATTTTGAATGATAGTTTTGATGTGTTCTTGAATTCAACTTGTGAGAATTTTATTGAGTATTTTTTTAGATACTTTCTTTATTTACATGTAAATTTCTCCTTTCCCAGGTCCCCTCCAAAAACCAACCAAGCAACCAAACAAAAACAGTAGGAACAAACCCCTGTTGCCTCCTCACTCCCCATGCCTGCCACCCCACCCTCTCCCACATTTTGGCCTTGGCATTTCCCTACTCTGGGGCACAGAACCTTCCCAGGGCTGAGGTCCTCTCCTCCTATTGATGATCGAATTTG
This sequence comes from Mastomys coucha, assembly GCF_008632895.1. NCBI lineage: Eukaryota > Metazoa > Chordata > Mammalia > Rodentia > Muridae > Mastomys > Mastomys coucha. Next base: position 15,308,799 of record NW_022196904.1, read on the forward strand.
CAATCCTCTACTATACATGTGCTGCCAGAACAATCAGACCCACCATGTGCAGTCCTTGGTTGGTGGTTGAGACCCTGAGAGCTGAAGTTCTCTTTCTTTGTTGGGTCTTTGTGTGCTTTTGGTATCAGCTAATTATGGCTTCACAGTACAAATTTTGAAGTTTTCCTTCTGTTTCTACTTTGTGGAATAATTTGAAGAGTATTGGTATTAGGTATTCTTTGAAGCTCTGATAGAATTCTGCACTAAATCCATTCGGTCCTGGGATTTTTTTGGGTGGGGGGTGGGAGACTTTTAATGGCTGCTTCTATTTCTTTAGGGGTTATGGGTGTGTTTAGATGGTTTATCTGATCCCGATTTAACTTTGGTATATGGTATCTTTCTACAAAATTGTCCATTTAATTCAGATTTTCTAGTTGTGTTGAATATTGGCTTTTGTAGTAGGATCTGATGATTTTTGTTTTTTCCTCAGTTTCTGTTGTTATATCCTCATTTTCCTTTCTGATTTTCTTTTTTTTTTTTTTTTTTTTTTTTTTTTTTT